>NC_089582.1:61004255-61294728 GCF_019320115.1 Miscanthus floridulus
CCCAGCGGCCACAGCCACCCCACGCCCGCCCCTCCCCGGAGGGCGCGGCCAGGCGGTTGCGTGACCCGGTGGCCGCTCGCCCCAGTGGCTGTGCCCAAGTGGCCGCGCCCCAGCGGCTGTGCCCCGGGGCCACGCGCACCCATGCCCCGTGATAGGGGTAAAACATGTCTCTGGACGCCCTGGGTCCATGTGGGCAAGGTGAAACCATGTAAAGTCACTTTTTTCTCCATCTCACCCCAAACGTCTATGAGATCATGTGTTTAGGGGGCTTCACCACTGAAGTCGTTTCATTTTACCCTGTTTGGCAGAAAACGGCTCCTGAAGCTGGCAAAGAACCCTACCAAACGGGGCCTTAGACTTCAATGATTGTGGCATGAATTAAAAATAGATCCCTATATGCTGCCACTCAAAATCAAAATTGGATCAAGATTTTAACCTGCGGCACCATGTTTTTGCTGCACAACAGTTCATCGAGTGGCTAGCAATATGCCGTGTGGTGCATGGTGTAAATTTATGGCCAGAGGTTCCGATGAGATCTCTTGGAAGCTCTTTGTTGATGATTAATATTCTACAAACTCAGCTTACAGAGTTCAATTCTTGGGGTTAACAACAACCAACTTTGACACACTCATGGAAAGTTTGGGCCGCGCCTAAATTAAATGCAAATTCTTCGTAGCTCACCATCAAAAACAGACTATGGACGTTAGATTAGGCTTCAGGCAAGAGGATGGTCCAATAATGTTGTTTGCCCCCTCTATCGTAGAAAGCCAAATAGTGTCATCTACCTCCTTGCCCATTGCAGATACTACTTGTTTGGAAGGCACTTGCCGCTTCAATAGGACTTAGTGGCCTCTTTTCGCTTCTTGGCCGCAAGCCGACTTGCTTCATTAGTACTGGACCTTCCTCTCAACCGTAACTTGCAACTCCATGAAAGGAATACACTCTCCGATCATCTTAGTCTCATAGGAATTTTGGAATGAAAAATGCTCGAATTTTCAATCGCAAAGAGTTAGCCTGCAATTGTCTAATACAAAACATAAAGGATGAAAAAAGCGGAGTGTGGATCACGATAGAAGCAAAACATCTTCCGATTTCGACAGGCTGACAATGAGTGTTTTTTATACTATTTGTATAGTTCTTTGTACAATCTTGTTTCTAATCTATTTGTGCTCACCTTCTTTTTAATATAAGAGACAGTCCTCCTACCTCTTTTATTTCGAAAAGGATCAGGGACTGTGATGATTGGAATAAATCACCTTGGTGGGGTTGACCAGTTCAGTGACAAATACTTGATCCTTGTTGGTGCGGACTCGACGACATGATCGTAGTGTTTTAAATCGCCCAAGTCATTTAGCGACCTATCTCCTATGGTCCTGTTCAAATAGCCAGCTATAGTAGGCTATGTGATAACTAACAGCTAAATTATATATTAGGAAATATAGCTAAATCCATCTCAAACAGCTATATCCGGACATTTAATACCTTGCATGATCGAGCTGGGATAGCCAATCATCTCTGGCACTCAAGTAGTCCGTGATGACCTTCTGACATTCGGTTCTTGAATCCATGAAAAAAGAAATATAGCCTTGTTCGGCTGGTCTGAAATTTGACTTGTTCGGTTTCTTTTTTCAGCCGGAACAGTGTTTTTCTCTCACAACATTTCAGCAAGAATAATATTTTTAGCCAAGTTTTAGATCAACGAACGGGGCCATAGACGACGTTTACCAATGAGATTTATGTATGCTAAACAGAGATTTACTAAGGAGATAATATTGGGTTCTTGATTTACGAGCAAAGCTGGTCTGGTTGTCCCGTTGACTGATGGAAGCACAGGCAGTCCTAATTCGCCGTCGCAGTCTGCTAGCGGCTAGGGCAGGCTCAGCGCTAGGTTGAAATGCTGACTTTTCCGTTTGATTGACTTTTTAGTCATCAATTAATAATGTGCTCACAGCACAGAAACACATCTTATTTCGGGCCTGCCTACCGCCGCCATGCAGGGTTACGCACCGTCGCCTACCGCCGCCATTTCATCATTCAATCTTACAACTAGCATATATCAAACAAGCATGGATATTTTGAATTTTAGAACTTGTGCCATGCAAGCAAACATATGAAATGCACATTCAAATGCATCATACAAGTTCATGAGCTTGCTCCCCCTACTTGTGTGCTCAAAATTTTAGTTGATCTCTTTCCTTTGTCATATCTCTCCCCCTATGTCATATATCAAGATATCTTTATGTTTTTCTCCTTTTATGATATGTCTCCCCTTTTTTTACTATTTTTACTACTATCTTTGTTTCTCTCCCCCTTTGTCATCAATGACCACAAAGGTTCTAAATATAGATAGTGTTACTTGTAGGGTCGAGATTATCAATGTCAATCAATGGGGTGAGGATCATTTTCCCAATTTTGGTTCAAACTAGAATATATGCCAAAGATATTTAACTCGGTTTGATCCAAGGACAAGCTTCTTCACACCTCCAAATAAGGGTTATCTTGTACCATGTTGAGTTAAATACTTATAGCTCATTTTCTAGATTAAACACTAGGTTTACAAGCCCATAAACATGTCTTATGCCATCACTAGATCAAGTCAAGCATAGAAGCAATAGTGATACAATATAGACATCAAAATCATTTGATTTTCATGAATGAGCCTAATAAAATAGAACCACTTGAAAGGTCCTAATGAAATTAAAAATGTGACTAGATGCACTAATCATGTCCTTAGCAAAGATGTATGTCATGCCAATCAACTTTTACCTTGGATTGCTCGAAGGAGAGGCATGTCATATGAGTGGGGGTGCATCAACACATATTTGAGAAATCCAATATGTTCAACTCATTCCTTAGCTTGCAAAACATTTTCTCATCCAATGGCTTGGTGAATATGTCGGCAAGTTGATCTTCGGTGCCTACACTCTCAATGCAAATGTCCCCTTTTTGTTGGTGATCTCTTATGAAATGGTGGCGGATATCAATGTGCTTTGTTCTTGCATGTTGAACCGGATTGTTGGTTAACTTGATTGCACTCTCATTGTCACATAGCAATGGCACTTTCTTGAACTTAATTCCAAAGTCATTCAAGGTGGCCTTCATCCAAAGAATTTGTGCACAACAACTACCGGCGGATATGTATTCGGCTTCGGCGGTTGATAAAGCAATACTATTTTGCTTCTTTGATGACCATGAAACAAGTGATCTTCCCAATAATTGACATATGCCCGATGTGCTCTTCCTTTCAACCTTGCATCCCGCATAATCCGAGTTGGAGTAACCAACTAGCTCAAACTTTGCTCCTTTGGGATACCACAATCCAACATTTTGTGTATGCTTCAAGTACCTCAAAATCCTTTTTGTAGCCTTCAAATGGCTTTCTCTTGGTGAGGCTTGAAATCTTGCACACATGCATAAACTAAACATGACATCCGGCCTTGATGCGGTCACATAGAGTAGGCTTCCAATCATGAACCGATACAACTTTTGATCCACCATATTTCCACTTACATCACTATCCAAGTTGCCATTGGTTCCCATTGGTGTGCTAATGACTTTGCTATCAATCAAGCCAAACTTCTTGATCATGTCCTTGATATACTTGCCTTGACTTATAAAAGTATCATTCTTCAATTGCTTGATTTGAAGACCAAGGAAGTAACTCAACTCTCCGATTATGGACATTTCAAACTCATTAGCCATCATCTTTCCAAACTCATCACAAAATTCTTGATTGGTTGATCCAAATATAATATCATCAACATAGATTTGCAATACAAATAGATCTTTTCCAATCTTCTTGATGAAAAGAGTGGTGTCAACCTTGCCCATTGTGAACCCTTTAGAGAGGAGGAAGTCCCTCAATCTTTCATACCATGCTCTAGGTGCTTGCTTCAAGCCATACAATGCCTTCTTCAACTTGTACACATGGTTGGGCTTCTTGTCATCTTTAAAACCAAGAGGTTGCTCAACATATACTTCTTCACTGATATAACCATTGAGAAATGCACTCTTAACATCTATTTGATAGAGCTTGATGTTGTGGGCACAAGCATAGGCTATCAAGATTCTAATTGCTTCCAATCTAGCAACCGGGGTATATGTTTCTCCAAAGTCAAGACCTTCAACTTGTGTATATCCTTGTGCTACCAATCTTGCTTTGTTCCTTACTACTATCCCATCTTGATCTTGCTTGTTTCTAAAGACCCATTTGGTTCCAATCACATTGTGTCCCTTTGGTCTTTCCACCAACTCCCATACTTGATTTCTTGTGAAGTTGTTCAATTCTTCATGCATAGCATTTACCCAATCAACATCCTTCAAAGCTTCATCTATCTTCTTTGGTTCAATGGATGACACAAATGAGAAGTGTTCACAAAATGGTGCCAATCTTGATCTTGTTTGTACACATCTTGAAATATCACCAATGATTGTATCCAAAGGATGATCTCTTGCAATACTTGTTGGTTGGAGCAATGGAACTTGATTGCTTGCACTTGCTAGATCATTGGGTTGAGATGATGTACTAGCCACTTGATCTTGATCAATGTCATGAGAGTTATTTTCACTAGCTTGATTTGTATCATTTTGCACATTTGAGTTGGAGAGCACTTGCACTTGATCATCTTCATCATCAATCACTTGCCTAGGCCTCAATTCACCAATATCCATGTTCTTCATGGCATTTGAAAGTTGAATGCCTCTAACATCTTCCAAGTTCTCATTCTCTACTTGTGAACCCTTGGTTTCATCAAATTCAACATCATGAACTTCCTCAAGAGTACCACTATCCAAATTCCAAACTCTATATGCTTTGCTTGTAGTGGAATAACCAAGTAGGAATCCTTCATCACATTTCTTATCAAACTTGCCCAATCTAGTGCCTTTCTTCAAGATATAGCATTTGCAACCAAAGACCCAAAAATATGCAATGTTGGGCTTTCTACCATTCAAGAGCTCATATGGTGTCTTCTCTTCCAATGGGTGACAACAGAGGCGGTTGCTACAATAGCAAGCCATGTTGATAGCTTTGGCCCAAAAAGATTGACTCACATTGTACTCACTAAGCATAGACCTTGCCATATCAATAAGTGTTCTATTCTTCCTCTCAATAAGGCCATTTGATTGGGGTGTGTACTTGGCCGAGAATTGATGTCTAATTCCAAATTCATCACACAACTCATCAATTCTAGTGTTTTTGAACTCACTACCATTGTCACTTCTAACTCTCTTGATGGTTGTTTCAAACTCATTGTGAATGCCTTTGACAAATGATTTGAATATTGCAAATACATCACTTTTGTCCACTAGAAAGAATACCCATGTGTATCTAGTGTAGTCATCCACTATCACAAATCCATATTTGTTTCCACCGATACTAGTGTATTGTGTTGGCCTAAACAAATCCATGTGCAATAACTCAAATGCTTTACTAGTGCTCATCATGCTTTTCTTAGGATGGGTGTTTCCAACTTGTTTGCCGGCTTGACAAGAGCTACAAAGCTTATCCTTTTCAAACACAATATCTTTCAAGCCTTTAACTAAGTCATGCTTAATCAATCTATTCAATTGTTTCATTCCAACATGACTAAGCCTTCTATGCCATAACCAACCCATGCTAGACTTAGTGAACAAGCATGTAGATAATTTAGCTTCACTAGCATTGAAATCAACCAAGTATAGATTCTCATATCTAAAACCTTTGAAGATCAAGTTAGAGCCATCTACACTTATGATCTCTACATCATCTACCCCAAATATGCATTTGAATCCAAGATCACACAATTGTGCCACGGATAGCAAATTAAAGTTCAAGCTCTCTACTAGCAACACATTGGATATGCTCAAGTCATTGGATATTGCAATCTTACCAAGCCCTTTGACCTTGCCTTTGCCATTGTCACCAAATGTGATACTATTATAACCATCATTGTCATTTGTGTTGATTGAGTTGAACATTCTTGCATCACCGGTCATGTGTTGAGTGCACCCACTATCAAGAACCCAATGCCTTCCTCCGGCTTTGTAATTAACCTACAAAAGAAGATCAATTCTTTTTAGGTACCCAAACTTGCTTGGGTCCTTGAAGGTTAGTAACCAAGCTCTTTGGCACCCAAATCGCTTTCTTCTTTGAGCCCATCCATGGTTTGCCAATGAACTTAGCCTTCACACCATTTGTACCCTTAACAAGCATATAGGAAGAATTAAGCTTAATGGAGGATACATTAGCTTTTTTGCTTTTGTTGGTGCATTCATGCTCTCTATGACCAACTTGCTTGCAACTAGTGCAAAACCAACCATTGTTCTTCACAAAACTTGTCTTGTGAGGAGCAAAGGCCGCCTTGCCTTTCTTGGGGGTATAGCCCAATCCCTCTTTGTAGAGAGAAGCTCTTTGGCTACCCAAGGCCATAAGCAAGTGGTCCTCACCACCATAAGCCTTAGCCAAGGTGTGAGTGAGCTTAGTTACCTCCTTCTTGAGGTTTTCATTCTCAACCACTAGTGAGGTATCACAAGTGAGACCATCACTACTAGATGAGGTGGAAGTGAAAGTGCTACAAGAAGGATTAGTAGGAGCAACAATGATGGGCATAGATAGTGATGTATCAATTAGATCACAAGCTAAACCTACATTGCAAGTTTCAACATGCTTCTTTTTAGTTTGCTCATCAAGTAGAGAGGAATGAGCCTTTTCAAGCTTTTTGTGAGCCTTGCAAAGCTTCTCATGGGCATCCTCTTGCCTCTCATGAGATGCATTGAGCTCATCAAATGCTTGCTTAAGGGCTTTTAGTTCCTTATGCAAGCTTTTTGCATTCCCTTCTTGAGATGCCAAAGTGTTCTCTAGCATCTTCTAGCATGTCAATTAATTCATCTTTAGTAGGTTCATCATCATCATTATCACTATCACTATCATGTTCATTATCACTTCCATCATCACAAGTTTGTACCTTAGTGGCCTTAGCCATGCAGCATGATGGAGAGTCAAAGAGAGAAGGCTTCTCATTGATTGCTATAATTGCAAGAGCCTTCTTCTTGGTGGTCATGTGATCATCACTATCATCATCATCATCACTTGAGGAAGCATCACTATCCCAAGTGACCACATATGATCCACCCTTCTTCTTCTTGAAGAATTTCTTGTCCTTCTTCTCCTTCATTTCTTTCTTATCCTTCTTCTTGTTCTTCTTATCATCATCATTGTCGCTATTATATGGGCATTGAGCAATAAGATGATATTTGCTTCCACACTTGAAGCATCTTCTTGACTCATCTTTGTTTTTGGATGAAGACTTCTTTCTTCTTGCACGGTAGCCTTTCTTTACCATGAACTTGCCAAACCTCTTGACAAAGAGAGCCATCTTCTCATCATCACTATCATCCCATGAATCATCATCCTCACTTGATGCTTCTTGCTTTGCTTTGCCCTTGGATGATGTGGCCTTGAATGCCACACTCTTCTTTTTGTCTTCCTTCTTCTCATCTTTCTTCTCCCTCATTTCTTCCTTTTCATCATCATCTCTATAGGCATCATCGGTCATGATATCTCCCAAGACTTGGTTTGGTGTCATGGTGTCCAAACCACTCCTTACTAGAATAGTGACCAATGTACCAAATCTTGAGGGTAGGCATCTCAAGAACTTGTTTGAGAACTCCTTGTCCTCTATCTTTTCACCAAGTGCCTTCAGATCATTTACAATCACTTCCATCCGATGGAATATGTCCGGCACACTCTCATTTTCCTTCATCTTGAAACTAGCAAATTTATCCTTGAGAATGTATGCCTTTGCACCCTTGATTGCCTTGGTGCCCTCAAATGATTCTTCCAATTTCTTCCATGCCTCATGAGCTCTCTCAATGTTCTTGATTTGCTCAAATGTTCTCTCATCCAAAGCATCATGGATGGCACTAAGAGCAATGTCATTGTTTTGGAGTAGTAATTCTTCGGCGGTGGTGGGAGCCTCTTCATCTTCTATCTCAATTTTAGTTTCTACCACCTTCCAAATCTTCCTATTGATTGACTTAATATATGTTGTCATCTTAGCCTTCCAATAAGGATAGTTGGAGCCATCGAATTGGGGTGGCTTCTTGGTATTGTTGATTTGAGCCATTTTAACACCGAAGGTTGTTAAGCCTCAAATAACGGTGACCTCGGCTCTGATACCACTTGAAAGGTCCTAATGGCTAAAGGGGGGGTGAATAGCCTAATAAAAATTTCTACAACAACACTTAACCAAATGGTTAGACAATTATAAGGCGAAGCAAATGTTGCACTAGCCTACTTAAAATGCAAGCCACCTACCACAATTCTAGTTTAGATAGTGTCAATTCACACAAGAGCAATGACACTACCCTATGTTAGTGTGCTCTCAAAGGATAACTAAAGAGCCACACCAACCAAGCATGCAAGCTCTCACAATTAGCTACACTAAAGAGCTTGTCAACTAGTTTGCGGTAAAGTAAAAAGAGTGATCAAGAGGGTTATACCACCGTGTAGATGAAAGAACCAATCAATCATGAAGATGAATAACAATGAAGACCAATCACCTCGGAATCAATGATGAACACAATGATTTTTACCGAGGTTCACTTGCTTGCCGACAAGCTAGTCCTCGTTGTGGCGATTCACTCACTTAGAGGTTCACGCGCTAATTGGCTTCACACGCCAAACCCTCAATAGGGTGCTGCACAACCAACACAAGATGAGGATCACACAAGCCACGAGCAATCCACTAGAGTACCTTTTGGTGCTCCACCGAGGAAAGGTCAAGAACCCCTCACAATCACCATGATTGGAGCCAGAGACAATCACCACCCTCCGCTCAACGATCCTCGCTGCTCCAAGCCGTCTAGGTGGCAGCAACCACCAAGAGTAACAAGCTGAAATCCGCTAGCGAAACACGAACACTAAGTGCCTCTAGATGCAATCACTCAAGCAATGCACTTGGATCACTCCCAATCTCACTATGATGATGAATCAATGATGGAGATGAGTGGGAGGACTTTGGCTAGGCTCACAAGGTTGCTATGTCAATGAAAATGGCCAAAGATGTGAGCCATAGCCGGCCATGGAGCTTAAATAGAAGCCCCCACAAAATAGAGTCGATGTACCCCTTCACTAGGCACACTGTGCTCTGATCGGATGCACCGGTCCAACTGACCGGACCCTAGACTCAGTGTCCGGTCCACTGATGGATGCCACGTGTCACTGGCTTCAAACGCTGTTCATCAGATTTCAACAGGCTACGAAGCTGACCGGACGCTCCTGGCAAAACTGACCAGGACGCTAGGAGCCTCAGCGTCCGATCGAGTACAGTAAGGGTCTAAAACCAGGTTTTCCTCGATCGAACGCGTCTGGTCCACCTCGATCCGGACATAACCCAGCGTCCTGATGGTAAACCCTAGCCACTGTACCGCCAAGTCAGCGCGACAGGACGCAAGCAGTTAGCGTCCGGTGCATTTGGATCCAGCAGTCCGGTCACTTGACCGACAGCTGGCATCTCCTCCGTTCTCTTCACCCTTGCTCAAGTGTGCTAACCATCAAGTGTATCACCTTGTGCACATGTGTTAGCATATTTTCACAAATGTTTTCAAGGATGTTAGCACTCCACTAGATCTTAAATACATATGCAATGAGTTAGAGCATCTAGTGGCACTTTGATAACGCATTCCGATACGAGTTTCACCCCTCTTAATAGTATGGCTATCAAACCTAAATGTGATCACACTCTCTAAGTGTCTTGATCACCAAAACAAAATAGCTCCTATAGATTATACCTTTGCCTTGAGCATTTTATTTTTCTCTTTCTTCTTTTCAAGTTTAAGCCCTTGATCATCGCCATGTCATCACCATTGTCATGTTATGATCTTCATTGGCTTCTCCACTTGAAGTGTGCTACCTATCTCATGATCACTTGATAAACTAGGTTAGCACTTAGGGTTTCATTCAATTCACCAAAACCAAACTAGAGCTTTCACCGAGCCACCGAGCTCCGTGGCCGAAGTACTTAGAGGACGGTAGCGAGCGCGATTAGGTCACCAATCAACGTGGGAGGCCGTGGCGGTCATGGAGGTACCCTCGGTGTCACCGGAGAAGCCGCCTCCCTTGTTTCCTTTCGCTGACCGGTGGGGTCGTCTGACCCACGGGTCCCACGTGTCTGTGACTGCTTAGTAGAAGTCAATTCAAATAATTCCAGTTTTAGTGCTGTTTTGTAAAATATATCTCTCCAAATTCGTAGATCCCAATGGGGTGATTCCAATTTTGTTAGGATCATGGTGAAGTCTAGTATTTAGGAAAAATATGACATGAACACTTGAAGTGGAAATTTTGGATGAATTAAATAGGAACTTGAAATGTGTTTTAAATGCATGCAAACTTGTTTAAATTATATCTTGAATTTCTATGCTCCACAAATTATGAAATTTTGTAGGTAAGCTATTCTTGCTTAGTAGAAGCTCTGGTAAAAATTTGAGAGTCATTGCATGTATGGTTTTTGAGTTATAGATTTTCCTTTTATCATTGAATGATCCTTGTATGAATTTTTGTAAATTATCTAGGAATCCAAGGACCATGAAATTTTGTGGGGAGTATCCTAGTACCTTAAGGATGCTAGTAAAAATATAAAATCTATTGCTTGACACATTTCACTAAGGTTTCCTAATTATGTCATTTTAAGCCATTATGTCTTATCATTTTTGTGTAGGTTGTTATACTTGCTCCAAAGGTGTGAAATTTTTTATAGTAGCCTACTTAGAGCATGTAGTACCTACTGTAATTTTGGTAGATTAAATGGTGCAGTTGGCATATATATTTATTATTTCTCTTAAATAATTAAATAAATTAAGAAAGGTATTAAGAGAAATGATTTGGTGATGAACACCTTACTTTCTGGTGTTCTTGTGATATGTGTGATGAGTGAGTGAAGTTGGTTTCGTCCATTTATATGTTTGCAACATAAGTTAATAATTATTTTGCTTACATTATGTCCTTCTGGACAGTTCTGGGGACTTTGCAAAGTTCTCCATGATAATTTGGTTTGCTGGAAATGTGGTGAATACAAAAGTTGTAGATAACTTATGTATCTAGCTCCTGTCAAAATTTGGTGGCATTTGACCTAGTACTTTAGGAGTTACAGTCATTTAAAGTTGGATCATAGTTTTGCCTGCTCTCTGTCTTGTGAAGACAGATTTCTGTTGATTAAAGAATTTGACCTGGTAAAGGTTAGAATCATGTCCTTGAGGTCTGAAAATTAATTGTATACAATTTCATAAGCTTTCCAAATTGTCTTGTTGCATGTCATTTGGATTTCTAAATCTCCAGTTATGGCTAGTTTACGGTACCGCTATATAGTTCCTATCTTGCTGAAATACAAATGCTTGTGTGTATGCTTTATTGCAATGTTCTTGTTGATTGTTTAGGGGCTAGCCTAACTTGAGAACATGCTTAGGTGCAGGTGCTAGGTCATTAACTGAAGATAAGCAATTATACATTAGGTTGTATAAACTTGGTAAGTTAAAATGATTTGAACAGAGCTTAAGTTGAAATATGCGGACTGCAGTGAGCATGTGCATTCCCCGAGCATCCTTAACTTCGTTCATGTGCATCCATGATATTTATCTTGTGCATACATGCAATAGGTGTGCCAGAGGGAGTGACTGCTGCTGGAGTTCGAGGGAGCCAACCAGGAGGAGGAGCCCGAGGTGCAGGAAATCGACGAAGTAGCCACCGAGGAGGAATTGCCCGAGTGCCCTGACCACCAACATTCCTCTTTCCTAAAAGGCAAGCCCCAGAGCATATTAAGCCTCCCATGTTTTTACAAATACCTTGAGTATCTTTTATTTGTTGATGATGCATTAAGTATAGGAATTTGTTGGAACCAATTGTTGCATTATATATCCATCCTTGTCTAGATATCGCACAGGAATCCTAATTAAGTTCAGGAACAGGTTAAATACTTAGCCATGCTTAGTGCGGTAGAAGTCAGGTGATTTCCTATCACCTGCGAGCTTTAGGATGAGGTGGATCACGGTTGGCTATATTTGCTATCATGGAAAAGAACCATGTTAATAATGAATTAAGACCGAGCGGAGTCTTGTGCAGGTTTGGACATAGTGACTCTGTCTGTGTCGTTTAAGGACCGATACGCTGTACGTCCTCATGTCATGTTGAACGCAGCCTAACACTTAGCTGGCCAGATAAGTCGTTCTGACCGCGAAGCCGAGTAGCTCAACTCAGGCCAAGAACCATGGGGTTGGATGCATTCTAGAGGTAGTAAGGATGTGCGGAGAGCCATTGGCATAAGCCCAAGGGGAGTCAGGTGCTTAAAATCCTGCACTTCCTGGCAGAGTGGTTCTCTGAGAATGCAGGGCGGCCCGGACCCGCGTCTTTTCTTTTATTTTCTCCTGAGTTGTACCAAAGGTGACTTGTTTGTGACCCTGACGGGGGAAGCAAGGTTTGTGTTAGGAATACCCCATCCAGCTGGATAGGAATCGATTCGAATCGCCGTCTCTCCCAGATAGTGAGAACTTGACTGAGCAGCGGCAACGTAGATTCACTTAATTTAACTAATATGGTTAAATGGATGATGAGGATAATGTTGCCAAGATTTATACCTAATATGGTTATTAATGTTTGCATCTTAATCAAATGATTGCTTAGTACAGGTGCTAATATAGATGACAGGTTAATGGCTAAAAGTCACTGCTAGTTCAGGTCAAAAGTTGATCATTGTTACTTATGCTTTTCCACAAAAAGAAAGTGTCAGCCAGATCCACTAAATTAAGCTATGCATGATCCTTGGTGTCATTTGTTTTGGTTTCCAACGGGTAAGTCTAGCTGAGTACATTCTCGTACTCAGGGTTTATTCCCTCTTGTTGCAGATGACCTTCTATATTAAGGATTCTGTAAGTATTGTCTCCACCCGGTGGGTGATGAAGACTAGATCATGGGCATGATCATTATTTCTCTTATCTGAATGCTTTTGCGGGTTATGATCAGCAAACCAGTATTTGTATTTGAACTCAGGTGTGTAATTCAAACTATTTGCTTCCGCGTACTTTACAACACTTGTTTTGTAATAACGATGACTCTGAGGTGATGTAATCTATTTACAAACCGTCTATGAAATGTTGTAATGTATGATATGTTATGTTGAATTACTATGATCTTGGTTGTATGCAAGTTGGTTTGAAATCCTTTGAGATTTTAGTTGACTGCCGGGTTTATATGGGCTCAAGTGTGAGAATTTGATCGTTTCGGCGATTATTTTTGTACTTGTGCTCTTATAAATTGGTCGGTTATGTGACACTCTAGTACGCCATCTTGACCCTACAATGTCTCCTCCGACAATGGGATGTCTGATTATAGTCCTCCAGTGGAGCTTCCGAGAAGGAGGACCCAGAGGAAGAAGGACGAGGACGACACCGACGCCAAAGACGACGATGACTTCGACGATGACTCCGACAACTCTGACTTTGCCTCGCCTCCTCCCAAGTGAGCGAGGTGAGGATTAAGTAGTTTATAGTTAGTATAAGTAGTTTTAATAGTTTAGGTTAGTTATTATGCTTCCGGACGAGTACAATCATATGCGCATCCAAATTGTATCTATATGTTAGATATATATAAACAATCAATGAAAAAAATTCTAATCGCGCAGATTTGACTCTTCAATGCCACCTTTTTTATATGAAATGCAAAGCAAGTTCTTTCCAATACTACTTCCCAAATGCAAGTGCATGGATTTGATCTCTCGACAAATGTTTTTTTAATTTTCTGTATATTTGTGAATGAAAAAGGAAAAAACCGGTCATATATGGTTGCAGGTTGTTTCTAGGAGAATTTAAAACTAGTTTAACCGCTGACAATCATCGTAGTATAGCATTGGATTAGCATGGCAATGGTCGGCTTAATACGAACACTGTTTAACTTATCCTGTGCCATCCGTTCTCAGTAGCCGATCAATCTAGATCGTTCATTTGGCAACAAACCTAGAAGCGCCTAGCCCATTCTTAACTCCCTCGGGTCCTATTAGGCGCCTTGGCGGTGGTTCGACCTACTAAAAAACCCCAATACGAAACCATTAGTTCTCCCCACCTGTTGTTGCTTCATCTTCATTCTCCCCACCCATTGTCTCATCTTCATTTTGACCCATCGCTTGTACTTGCCCTGCCTCGAGCACCTTGCATTGTCGTCGTGGACAACTGCCCCATGAAGGTTAGATGGATTTGGTCACCCCCCTATTTGCATTTGGTTCCAATTGGTTTTACTTCATTGCAACAGATGTCTTACTTCAGAAGAAGACATTTCAATGCTGAGCAACCTTGTGTTTTGGCGGCTAGGGGTGACACCAGGACCCCTAGATGATGTTGTTTGCTACTTGGGGATGGAGCATTCACTCAGACCGACTGTTGATTGTTGAAGCCGCTGTTCGTCAGCCTTCTCGGACCACAAAATTTGACAAGAATCATTCAACACCATTTTTGTGGAGAGATTTTTGAGCTTTGTAGGACTAGACAGGAAGTAGACATACTTTATAGATACAATGTGTCCAGTGGATAGAGATGTTGTCATCGTCGCTACGGTTAACTGCCTCTGGCTTTCGAGACTGTATCAAACAATTGAGTACTTTAGCAACTACCTTACCCATCCAACATTAAGTCTTAGAATTTATGAAACATTTATGTTAATGAAGATTATGTGTACCGATGAAACCTCTGGATTAGTATGTATGAGTACTGCATAATCATTAAACTATTACTTTGGTTGAACTATTAATTGAATCAGTTGGTCTTGATTGTGGTCCATGTGTACACCTCTATGTAAGCATAGATGATCTAAAATAGGCCTTCTTCTATAGGTGGATAGTATCCTAAACCGATGGTGATACAGCATTTCATCTTGGCAGGAGTGCGAGGGTTTTGAAGGACGTTTTGGCGCCTTGGCGGGAGGCAAAAGCATAGAAAAAGGATCTAGGCTGACCTCTTCACTCAGAGTGTGCAACACTTTGAACCCTGACTGCTCTAAGGCTGCATCTAGCTCCAACTCCTCCCAGTGGTCGGCACCATCCTAGGGCACCGTCGTGAGAAGAACACCTACTTCCAGTGGAGGAGGCTACAACAGGGAAGGGGCCACCCATCCCATGCCGTGTCGAGAACCACCCCTACGCATACCAGCCACCACTTTTGTATCGCTGCGGCTTGAAGACACCTTGGTGGATTTCGTGGAGTGATGGAAACCTAGGATGTCGGTGCCACAGATGCTATAGGGCAAATAATGTAACTCTATTTCTTTCTTGTTCATTCTATTTTCGCAATGCAAATGCTGAAATCCCGCAGTACTTATGGTAATTTGGTTTTTTCGTAGCCCGACTTAGATTGCGGGTTCTTTAAGTGGTTCTTTAAGTGGCACAATCCCCCATATAGAAAATTTCTAAGGACTTTGATTTTGGATTTACGTAACAAGATTTAGGAGCTGAAGGCGGAGGCCAATGTTACAACAAATGAAGAACATCTATAGGAGGAGGAAGAGATTATGCCACAGATTAAAGAAATGGCCAGAGTTCCAACGAAGATGATGGAAGATTTCATACCTTTGAGAAAGAAATATGCTTCCTGTTCTTCTTTCACCTATTTTGTACTTACCTTAGTTCTTGGCATGTTCATTGGCAAGTTGCTTAGTTCACTGCAGTAGATTCAAGTATCAATTTATGATGTATGGGACTGAAATCTATTACTTTTGTATAACTATTGTTAAACTAAATGCAAGGTGATTATCCAGGTGTTCAATTTATTGAAATGTAAATGCTAGTACATCTAAGTATCAATTGATGTGTCGAACTAAAATCTATCACTATTGTACAACTATTATTGAACTAAATGCAAGGTGATTAACCATGTGTTCAATTTATTGAACTATAAATGATAGTAGATCCAAATATCAATTGATGTGTTGGAGGCATCCTACTTCCCTGGACACTGGGCCCTAGTATAGGGGCAACCAATTTATTGAACTGTATATACACTCCTACAGTCCTACCACACCTTCCTCTCATCCATTCCCCACTCTGCTCCCTTGCTCTGCTTCACCCTGCTAGCATCGGACGAAAGGTAGCCTCTCATGTGCTCACTGCTCCTTCACCTTCAACCTCGCCGACACACAAATCTTCAGTGTGTCATCCCTATTTCTCTGCTCTATCCGGATCTAAGGCAACTGCACTAGATCTGCTCCTTCACCGGATTCTATATTCCTTTGTATTGCTCTCTCGTGCTCTCTGCTCCTTCACCTTCAACCTAGCTACAGTAATTTTGTTGGATCTGTAGTTGAAAATGCATCTTCTCATTCTAGAGTTTGTGGCCATGTATATCCGTGGAGTGCAGCTTGTGAGCCTTATTGTCCTCAGTATTGGTTCACCGAATCAGTGCTTTGTGAACAAAGTCGATGAGCTAAATGAAAGTGTACCAATGGATGAGGACAAGGTTGTACTGGTCAAGGCTCGAGATGACATGGAGATTGACAATGATACTGTGGAGGTCAACAATGATCTACAGGATATTATGGAGATTGACAATGATCCCATGGAGGTCAACTAGGATCTGCATGGAGAATGATTAATTATGCAACCAATGATGTACTTATGAAGGTCTTTTAACTTTTGCATAGTGTTGGCCTAATTAGTATCTGCATTTTAGCTTTTGGCATGCTTGTTAGCTTGGTAGTGTCCACCTACTTATTCAATATGAATGTATGGAACTCAAGTTGGATTCTTTTCAATCTGAGAGTATTGGCATTGTGCTTTCCTTATGTTTTCTAAGTGCGTGCTTTGGCCTTCGTCTGAATGTAAATCTATGTACCTTATTATTCACCATCGAACTCAAGTTGGCTTCCTTTCAATCTGAGTACTGGAATTCTGCTTTTCTTAGTTTTCTAAGTGCTAGATTGTGTGCCTTAGTGTTCATCACCATATCTACGGAGGTCTCCGAGTGGTAATAGGACCTAGCCATCGGTGATGGTACTGTGCATTCACCGCTGCTTAGTTGCAAAATTTCCAATCCCGCGTTTGAACCCTCCCGTGCGGAACTAATGAAAGTTCAATTCTCGTGTGTCGTAAAAGATACGCAGAGAGCAAGCAACCTACTCCAACATCTCCCCCTAACCCAACCCCCCCCCCAGCACCCTCCCACCCTGTTGTCGTCCTCCCTCCCCCCACACACATATAGCTTTTCTTTTTCCTCATTGCTGTTCTTCATCATCGTTGCTCCTGCTCATCAGCACTGCTTAGCCCTTGCTCCACGCTAGTGCACTTCGTCGGATTGCCCGCACAGATCCACCGGCGAACGAGCTGCTGCTGTCACCGGCATTGCCACTCATGCTCACCGCCGCCAGATCCAAAGGCAAGTGTAATAAGGCCTTACTTGCATCGTCATTCCTTCTCCTCGAAACTCATCTCCTTACTAATGTTTATTGATGCAATTCCACGGTAGGGCAGCCTCATCTCTTTGGCTGGTGGTGTCCTTCTAGATGAAGGAGGCCCCCAACATGAGGAACGTAGTGGACAACCTCTTAGACGATATGCTTGCCGACATCTTCTGCTACCTCCCCGCCCAGTCCTTGTGCTGCTGCAAGTGTGTTTGTCGCTCCTGGAGGTGTGTCATCTCTGACTCCTATCAATGTAAGAAGCTTTCACAGACTGTCATCGGCTTTTTCTATGGCAGCTAGTGGAAGGGCAATCACCACTTCACCAGCATCATCGGTGAACGGCCCGCCTTGTCCTTCTTGCCCTTCCCCCTTAAAAATATCCTAGTCTTAGATTGTTGCAGGGGCCTCGTTCTTTGCTGGTGAGCAGGGCCTGATGGATTATGTCGCTATGTTGTCTGTAATCCGGCGACCGACAAATGGCATGTACTACCGCGTAGCATCTGTTCTATTGGTTAGGCTCACTTAGGTTTTGACCCAACGTCCTTGCACTTCCATGTGATTGAATTTGTTGAGGTGGAGGGTGCGTGCGTAGGTGTGGAGATCTACTCATCTAAAATTGCAGCATAGATCTTTAAGGAATCTGAATGTGGTGAGGGTAGTATTGTTCTACGTTCAAAATTGAGAAGTGTTTTTCTTAATGGTTTTATGCACATGCTTGAGTACTCTGCGATAGTTGTTGTGGATATGGAGGGAAAGACATGGAGGACAATTCATAAACTAGGTGGTGTTGAAACATCCATCCATCAAGCTCAGGGTCACCTGTGTGTGTGTTGTGCTGATTTTCACAATAGGTCTTGGCTTTTAGTGTGGATACTTGAAGACTATGGTACTAATAACTAGAGTTTGAAGCATGTTGTGGACACGAAGGAACTGTTTGGACGCATGAATATTAAAGTTGGTTCTAAGCTTTGTGACGAGGAGTACAGAGTGATTACAGTTCACCCAGAATAGAATTTCATTTTTCTTGTTGGGAAGGATAGAACATTGATTGCATATGACATGGACCGCAGAAAGGTTCATGTCATCCATGCCCGTGTCATCCGCTTTTGTAGATCAAGAGGGCGTTTCCATATGAACGGGCCTTACTATCTTCCTTATGTTTCCTTGTTCATGGAGTCATTAGAAGAGCAGTAAAGGTGCATTTCCTGCATTTCGTCGTCACGACAGTCTTTGTTCAGATAGGCAGTTGTTTTTATTCTATGTATATAGGCCAATTTTGGCTTGTTAACTAAAGGAGTGGTATGTTCAATATTATTAATTCTACTGCTTTGTTCAGGTTGTGGATCAGAGATGAATAAGAGGGGTTCCATGGTGCATTGGCTACCAATCCGAAGGATGCACTAATTATATTCATTTTGCCCTGTAAGCAGGAGTGCCACATAGAAGGAGCACAGCTACGTCGTTTCGTTATGTAAGTATGTATACATCAGTACCTTTAGTATACTCTATGTACCGCTTGTGTTAGGACATCAGTTGAGAAAGATGTTATTGTAGCGTCCATTGTTATTGTAAAAAATACTCTTATTTGTGAACATGATTTATGAATGTAATGATTATATATCTGTATGCTTTGTGTTCATGAAGCTATTAAGGGCCTAGCTGAATTAGTAACTATTGTGAAACCGGATGAAATTCTATCACCGTCGCTATACGTATGATGCAACAAGGATCAAAAGTATATCACTGTCGAATCCTTTAGTAACCTAACACTGACTAAACGATCATCAAAGGCGGATCGTGGTGCAAGGCGATGGTGACCATGACCTTTGTACTGGCAGATCATACGCTGAAGCAACGGTGGTGTTAACCTCTACACAGGCGTCTCGGCCGTCAAACCGACAGTGAACCCACACCGCTGATAGTCGGGTCGAAGTACAAGGCAACGGTGCAGGTGACCACTACACAGGCGGTTGATGTGCCCACACGGCGGTTTTGATAGCCTCGACACAGGCGGATCATTTGCCAATGCGGCGGTGTTAGTGTACATCCACAAACGAGTCGTGCACCAATGCGACGGAAGTAAAGACCTAATCACGGACGGATCATAAGCCAATCGGCGATGTTAGTGTACACCACAGTCAGTCCCAAATGCCGACGGTGAAGGCTATGATCATCACTATCGACAGCTTACCGCCGAGACCGAAATTGAACTACGATGTACGTTACGACGCGGCTGCGAAAGGTGCGAGTGTAGTAGTGTGGTTGCACGTCATGGAAGGGAGGCATCGGTCGCACGAGCGGCGGGGAGGACGGGCCACGCGACTTGGAGAGGGCAGCAGCACGCCGCGCCTAGTCGGGCTGGCTGTCGAGCGTCGCGACTCGGAGGCGGACGCGCGCTATGCCTGACAAGGCCAGCGGCCGCGCGCTGCGCCTAGAAGGGCGAGTGGTCGTGCGCTCAGAGACGACAGGCGAGCAGATAAGAGCGATAGGAAGAGGAACGAGTGCCCTAGTGCTATTTCAAAAAATGACATGACCGCCATCAGTAAATGGCGAATGCCGAGACATGACCACCATCAGTAAATGGTGAATGACGAGACCAGGACGAAACGAGGGAAAACATCAGGCAAACCTGAGAAAGACGTGCATACATATGAACAGCATAGCATACTAGGATACGTGTATTCCATGTCCAGAATCCAACCCAATAATCCAAACAGTATACAGCCCAACCAAGTAACCTCATACAACCTAAAGAAAAAACAGCGGATCCAATAACCAATTACACCGTCCCTACTAAGGTAATGTTAAAAAGAACACTGCATTCCTCCACCATGAAGCGAGTTGAAAAGACTGGGGCCTGCCTTGAGCAAGCTCCTTTAGTTGTATGGGCCCATGCCAATGCTGGAGCCGCCGTAGGGGGCACCACCAGCGGCATCTCGGGACTTCGAGTAGCTGAGGTAGTACACCTCGCCCAAGATGGCCGTGAAGAAGGTGAAGGCCGCACCAGCGGCGAAGACGCCCTTTCGCACCGTCTCACATGAGAGGGACTCGCCATAGAATATGCCCCTATACCGGGTGTGGTACGCGTTGCGTACTGATCCTGCCAGCAGGCACGCCTCCGCGATGAGGAAGGTCACCCTGTCAATGGGAATGAGACATGTTATTGGTAAACATTTGGATGGGAAGTGCAGTTGATATTACTTGAATAATCAACTTTTATTTTTAGATATGCTGGCTTGATGTTTTGGGTACCCAAATCAGTTGGACATATTCCAAATGTGTCAGAAAATATAGTATATCTGCAATCTGTAGGTAGTCAAAAAACAAAATATATGTTCATGTCATAACAGCTTGAAGCTGGCCACGACAGTCGGCAGTTCCTAGTTCAGGCTTTATTATATGAATTGAGGAAGGAAAGCAAGCAAGCAGGATCCAGAGACGGACAGACAACTCAAGTGATTCCAAATGAAATTTTACTGTGGCTTTTGCGAATAGATTATGGCAGATGCTTCCTCCCGAAGGCTGGCTAGTCAAGGACACCCAGAAAGCAAGGCTATTAATTGATGTTGACTTAGGAATTGCTTAGGAAATGTCACTGTCACATGGTGATCTCAAGAGAAACAGATAAACAAATCAATGACAGGCTATAAAAAAATAATGCGGTTTAACAGTTCATCAGAAAAAACTTTAACAGTTCATCAGAAAAAACTTAACATAAGTCAATTCGTGTAAACAAATATCAAAGCATAGATGTGGATATATCAAGGTAACAAACATGGTTTCATTAATTACTTCATTGCAAGTCCTTGACCAACTGAATAGCTAAGCTACCCAGAACAAATAAAGATGTAGTAGTTGCTAGTTCCTCCAGTAAAGTATAACCAACAACATTTCGACAGCGTGCATTCAAATTTTGAAGAAATCTGGCTTCGTGTATCTTTGTGGATATTGAGAGTTTATATATAGATAGACTTATCTCGAATTATTGTGCAATGTTAATCTTGCAGACTGTACTATTGTGAAAGTTGTCAGGATATCACTGATCATCTAAAACAACACTTACTTGTGATGGAAAGGGCTTTCAACATCTCCCCATCATATCACAGAAATATAAAGTCTGCTAAGCACTAAATCCCATAAAAGTACCAGTGCCAAGCGATTGCCAATTTGTGTTACAAGGATAATGGGAGTGCACCTTTCCTTTTTTTTTAAAAAAAAAAAGGACAATGTGAGTAGTTGGACATCTACAATCAAACATACTAGAAATCTAGCAGATCTATGAAGATAAATGTCTGAGACAGTTCAGAGATCTATGACATGTGCTACTAACTGCCTCCTACCAAGAATTAGTCAAATTATTATTCAGGGGGCATGTGGCTTGAAATATTTGAAACATGGTAGTAAACTGTATGTAAAGCAGATGTTAGCTTGCATGACAGCATGAGGCTACAGAGCTTAAACAATACAGCAACGGCAATACTACACTTCTGCCTCTGTTATATCAACTCTGAGGTGCTAAATACTGAGCATTGCTGTGCAAGTGCAGCTTCAGTAATGAAAGCAAAAGCCTCATGCCAGCAAGGGGCTAACTGGAGAAGGTGGGAGAAATGATTTGCATCTGGCTACCAGAGAAGTACTAGTATTATTACTAATCGATGGATCTCACCACTCGTTCGCCAAAAGCAATAGAGTAAAGCACTGGGTGAGACGCTTGCATTTTAAGACAAGAAAGTGACATTTTGCCACTAAAACAAGCGACACTTCACCTAAGATTGAAAATGAAAAAAAAAAAAAAAAAAAAAGCATGCGCATCGTTGTCCATGCCAGAGGCAACAACGGCGAACTAGTAGTCAGTTCACCACATGGATAGATGGTGCATAACATTCTGTCATCCTTTCCTGCCTAGGCCTAGAAATTAAGCTGTGGAACCTGTGCATCACAAGGTTGAGTTGGAAAGCACAAGATCCAGGTCAACACCAGCCGGCGGAAAACGGATCTTAGTGTTTGAGTTGTGATCCAAATTCAGTTATGTAAGATAATGGTTAACTTCTGACGGAGCGAAGCGAGGCCCGTCGTCGGGAGGCTTGGGCCGAAGCGAAGCGGAGACTGAATTTGAATCGTCGCCTATTAGGGTTTTTCCATCTCTATATATACTTCCTTGAAGCCGCCGTCGTCTTGGGATAAGAAAAGTTGTAAATCCCCGACGTTTGTAACCTCACCCGATATGGTGAAGATTTGCTGGCTGGTGCCCATGGTTTTTCTCTTCTTTCTTGGGAGGGTTTTCCACGTTAAAACCTTGTGTCCCCCGTGTCTGATCTGCTGTTCTTCGTCGTTTATTTTGCCTATAATTTCTAACACTTAGCTAGCGTCGTGCACCCGCAGCTGAAACCACGCGTACACGACGCAGATCCCATCCCAATCTGCTCGTAGAAGTAGAACTAGACGAGCGACGGGGATAGAGCAGAATCCAACCCACCCGAGTCTGGATCTCGGAGAGAGGAGCTAGCAAGGGATCGCCCAACCAAGCAAATCTAGCTCTGCTGGTTAATTATTTCCATGTATGCGAAGAGGAAGTAGTAGCAGGCAATCAATCGCGGGAGGGGTGGAGGAGATTTGGTTCTTTACCATGTGAACAGGAAGAGGATGAGGGCGCAGGCGCGGGAGCCTCCCGGCTTGAGCCCGCGGCCGCAGCAAAAGCAGCGGCTGGCGACCATGAGCACGACCTGCGCGGCGGC
The DNA here is from genome assembly GCF_019320115.1 of Miscanthus floridulus. Classification (NCBI taxonomy): domain Eukaryota; kingdom Viridiplantae; phylum Streptophyta; class Magnoliopsida; order Poales; family Poaceae; genus Miscanthus; species Miscanthus floridulus. The sequence goes on from NC_089582.1 coordinate 61,027,398, forward strand.
GAGGAGGAGCAGCGCGCCGACGCCGTAGCCCGTGGCGATGTCGGAGTCGTAGACGCAGTAGTCGTACTCCTTGGCGGCGTCCGGGGTGACGGTGGCCCGGCTCCGGCGCTGCTCGGCGGCCACGCCCAGGCCGAAGGCGATGACGTCCAGGAGGATCACCACCGCCTGCACGATGACGGACGCCATCGCGAGCGAGCGAGCGAGCTAGCCCGGCTTGCTCCTGTCGGTCGGTCTCTACTAGCTCGCGGCTGAGCTGCTGGTCTGGGCTGGGTACTGCTGGGGTGAGCTAGTTGCCCGGTGCGGTGGTAGGAAGGGTGTAGTTAAAGGCAGTGCGGGTCGCGGGTCGGTGTGGAGTGCAGAGGAGGCGAGGGAAGTGATGAGCCTCTCTTTTTTTGCGTTTTGGGGTGGGTGGTCACGCTCACGCGGCTCTGGTGGAGGTGGGAAGGGGACCGGCTAACGAATGCCATGCGGCAGACGGGTGGGGCGCACCTGGCAGCCGCTACCGGACGGGCGTTGGCGCGTTGCGTTTACCTGCCGGGGTTGGTGCGGGTGGCCTGGGGTGTGGACGTGAGGTGTGGCTTGTCGCCGACGGCCCCTGCTCGGCTCCGCACGGGCACGGCCAGGGCAGGGCAGCGAGTCCAGCGCCGGCGCCGCGACCCGCGCGTACCAGTTTCCACGGCAGAGCCGGCACCACGTGGGCAGCGTTAGCTCAAGTTCATGCTCTTTGAAAAATTTTCTTTTTTTCATATACATGTGGGGAGCGGGGTAATCCCTCTTCTATCATCCAGCTTGTTCGGCAGCAGAAAAAAGTCAGCCTGCTGCCGTTTGCTTCTCGCCTGCCGTGCCGTGGTTATAGGGCAGCACTCAGATTCAGAAGGCACAGGTTTTTCTTTTTTCCTTTTGGCTGCATATAAACACAGTTCGTCTGTTGTGACGATGGCTTCTACCCCGCACCGGGCTCCTGGACCGTGTCATGTACACGTTGTAGTTGTTGGTGAACGTCTCTCTGCTCGTTACAACTTGCACAACATATGTACTATTTCTGTCATAATAGAATGCAATTATGTTATCCGTACTCGTCAAAATATCAAGTCCGACCAAGTTTATAATAAATCAAAATATTTCACGTCTCCAAATTGGTTTATTACGAAAATATATTACATAATTAATCTAATGATACTTATTTTGTATCATAATTATTAGTATTTTCCGTATAACTTTGGTCAAACTCGAAAATATTTGACTCCTTAAAGAACGAGGATTGTAATTTTCAGGGCAGAGGGAGTATTATATATAAACTAGCATAATAGGCATGTTTGCTTGTAACTCTAGATGTCTCGCTTGAGTAAATACATTTCTTGCGAGATGTCTGTTTAATGTAGTTATTTCGCCTGCTCAGACAACAACCGTCTATGTAAGTTTGGTGCCTCAAAAAACAACCCGTGTGCGTTGTTTGGTGCCTCAAAAAGCAACCAGATGCATGAATTACATATGATTCACCGGTCCGTGTGTCTACTCTTGTGAGTCATATGTACACCCTCCACAATACAGTGTGAGCAAGTATTTCGAACCTTCCAAACAAGAAAATTTAGGCTCCATCTCTATAATATGTTTATGAAGTAATGCAATCCTTTAACTTAAAAAACAGTGGACCAAACTTGGCTAACTTGGCTTAGAGCAACCGGCAATTCCCAATAACACCTCCTATCCTCACCAACACTGATTGTCGTTCGCCGTCGCAGTCATGGGAGCGCCTCCCGCATCCATCATTCATTGTCTATGCATCATCGCTTGCATCCGCCATTCGTTTTTTGTGCATTGTCGCCTGCATCCACCATCCACCACATCCTGCTTGGAGAACAACGGCGCATGAGGGGTTGATCCATGCAAGTGGGTGGTCTCTAGTAGGGCGACACTGATGGTGGGGAGAAGGTGGCGGGCCAGGGCTCCAACCTGCCTCGAGCTCTACGACGATGACTCCTAGAGGTCGAGGCCGGCACGGGGGGTTGAGACCGGGTCTAGGCACATCAATGGCCGCTGCCGAAGCTAGGCGCAGCGGTGGCCAGGGCTACTGCTGTCGGGGACCAATATTAGGGTACCCAAAGAGGAGGAGCTAATGACCGTCAACGTTGATTCATTCGCGTGATCAAGAGCGCGACTACACCGCTTGCCGGGTCACTCCTCGTCCGTCCACCGAGACCATGAGCCCCGCCTCAAGCTGACTCCCGAGGGCTGGCTCTGCCTCGCCCGACGTCTAAGGGCAAACTCTGTCTCGCTCGACCCCCAAGGGCTGTCTCCGCCTCGCCCGACGTTTGGGGGCTACCTCCGCCTCACCCGACATCCGAGGGCTGGCTCAGAGGAAAAGGAAGACCCAACATCTTTGAAGGACCTCCCTGGCCTCTGGTTTTTCTTCTATCTCCCATTTGTAATCCCTGTTTCCCCTTGGTCTATAAAAGAGAAGGCAAGGCACCCCACTAAGGGGACCGATCGATTCAACACACCAGGCATCACATCACACACAGCTGAGCAGCAACCAAGCTCTCAGCGTCCATTCGACCTCTCCATCAGAGACTTAGGACCTGTCCCTCTCTTGCCCATTTGTAACCCCTACTATGAACTTTTCAGTGCTAATAACATGAGCAGCAACCACGAACTGGACGTAGGGACATTCTACCTGAACCAGTATAAACCTTGTGTCTTTTAGTACACCATCCGGGTCAGACGCGCAATAACACAAATTTACTCGTTGGTGTTTACTCGAAACACCGACAGTTGGCGCGCCAGGTAGGGGACCTTTGCGCGTTCCGACATTAACATTAGGCCACAGATGGCTAGCCACGGTATCAGCTGGGCCCTGGGCGCACATGTGCGCTTTGGGGACTTGGACTTCATCATCATGGTGGGAGGAGAGTTGGCATTGGCTCACGTCACCATCCAACCTCTTTCCTCCATCGGCCTCGACAACGAGAGGCTTGAGCGCCAACTCGAGTTCTCCCTGAGACCCCAGCCGTCCAGGGAGCACCCGCGCCGCCTCACCTTCTCTGACGCCAACGACATGACATGACTCGTCGGAGGGGAACCCCTCTCTCCAGAACACCTCATACGGAGCTCCCCGATAGTGCTTCCGTTCGGTCTCCGCAACACCACGGCGACCGTTAGCCACCTTGTGGCACAATGCATGGTTCCACCTCCCACGAACGACGAATTCATGGGGGTGATCGAACACATCGCGGAATCCTTCCACAACCTCCTAGCAGAGGAGCCGAAGTCACCCTCTGGCTCTGACTCCAGTAGGGAAAGCCATCACCCCTCTCGTGAATGCTTCATGACGGGTACCCCTGAGGGGCACGTCAAAAGCGTCCACAAGGGGGAGGCTACCCCAACAAATGACCTCGACGATGAGGCTGAGAGGGAAACAGCAGCCCTACCACACATGTCGGTGGAGCAGCTGAAAGCCCAACATCGAGAGATCGAGGAAGCGTGAGTCCAGCTCGAGCAGGAATACATGGAGCTCGATCAGGAGATAGAGCGCGGCGGAGATGGTGGGCGCACACGCGCCATGGCTCGTGACGTGAACTGAAGGATCATCACAGATGATGAAGCCCTCCCTCGCTTCACCCGGGCAAGCTAGAACATCGCCGCCATGGCGGCCTTGCTCCATGGCCTTCCTAAGGCCGCAATGCTCAAGGATCGTTAGGCCCACCGTGAGATTCGCATGCTGCTCGAGCGTGCGGTGGCATAGTAGGCCGAGAGCTTGTTGTCTCGGTGATGCAAGCTCGATGCCAGCCAGCGCATGCTCTCAGAGCATCCCGGCAGGGACGCGTCGGTCCACCAGGCGCCACAAAGCGGTGGGCAGCACGCTGCGGTCCTGGTGCATCAGCATCTTGGTCACAACTATAATGCACGCAACACCCTTGACGGTCGCAGGCGTACCCACAATGATTCGAGAGAGGGGGCTAGCCACGGCTATCATCCTCGCCATGGCGGATGCTATGATAGCGGCGAGGACCGAAGCCCAAGCCTCGGCCTACCGGGGCCTCAGGCCTTCGGCCGATATATCCTCAACGCTGCCTTCCCACCATGGTACCGGCCACCAACCAACATCCTAAAGTACTCTGGGGAGATGAACCCTAGACTATGGCTCGAGTATTATCGGCTTGCCTACCAAGCCGGTGGCGCGAATAATAAAGATTTCATTATCTATAACCTTCCACTGTTCTTGGCCGATTCGGCACGAATATGGTTGGAACACCAGCCACCCAACAGAATTCAGAGCTAGGCGGACCTAAAGGAGATCTTCATGGGAAACTTCTAGGGCACATATAAGCGCCCTAGGAACCCATGGGACCTCAAAAACTGCCGACAGAAGGCCGGTGAGACCCTCCATGGGTACATCCGGCGTTTCTCCTAGCAGTGCAACGAGCTACCTAATGACACCAACGTCGACGTTATAGGGGCTTTCCTATCCGGGACCACTTGCGAGTCTATGGTTCACAAGCTAGGATGCAAGGGTCTGCGAACCACCAAGGAACTCCTTGACATCACCACTAGCCACACCTTGGGCGAAGAAGCGGCCGGAGCAATCTTCGATCACCTCCATGGCAAGGCGAGGTGAGACAAGGACATCGACAAAGGCGCCTCCAATCGTCCCGCCAAAAAGAAGAACAAGAAGTAACGGCGCGAGGGCTCGCTCGTGGCCGCCGCTGACCGTAGGGGTGGTCAGAAGCCCACGGAGGGCACTCCAAACCATTTTGAAAAACTACTCAAGGGGCCATGCCCGAACCATGCCTTCCTGGTCAAGCATCTATACAAGGACTGCAGCCTCATGAGGCGGTTCTTATCTAAAGGCTCCAACAAAGGGGAGCATGGGAAGGACCCCAACCCTACCACGGACGATGTTGAGGGACAAGACGACGGCTTTCCAACACCAGATGGCTGCCTCATGATCTTTCGAGGATCAAAGGCTTACGACTCCAAACGCCACCAGAAGATCACGCGTCGTGAGGTCTATGTGACCGAACTGGCCACACCTACCTTCCTTCGGTGGTCAAAGTCTGCTATAACCTTCGATTGGACCGACCATTCAGAGAGCGTCCCGTAGCCAAGGAGATACCCGCTCGTGGTTGACCCAATCATCGACATGAAGCAGCTCACCAAAGTACTGATGGATGGAGGCAGCGGCCAACATCATGTACGCCGAGACGCACGATGCTATTGGTGTTGACCGAGCGCGCATTTGGCCAATCGGAGCGCCCTTTCATGGCATCATGCCTAGAAAGCAGGCCATGCCACTTAGGCAGATCGATTTTCCCATCACCTTCGGGGGTCCGTCCAACTACAGGATAGAGACTCTCGCTTTTGAAGTGGTGGGGTTCCACGAAACTTACCATGCCATCCTGGGCAAACTTGCTACGCGAAGTTCATGGCCATCCCCAACTACACCTACCTCAAGCTAAAGATGTTGGGCCCAGGCAGGGTCATCACCGTTGGCACATCCTTTTAGCACGCCTACGAGTGCAAAGTCGAGTGTTGTGATCACACTGCAGCGATCGTAGCCTCCTAAGAGCTCATGGACATTAGAAAAGAGGTCACCGAAGAAGCGCTCGACTCCAAAAGGTCGACTGGGTCCTTTGAGCTAGCAGAAGGCTCTAAGGAAGTCCTCATAGACCTCGGGAGCACCGAGGGAAAAATGGTGCGCATTGGTACCACGCTTTCCTCTAGATAGGAAAGCACGCTCATCGGCTTCCTCCGCGCCAACAGAGACATTTTCACGTGAAAACCCTCAGACATGCCAGGCATTCCAAGGGAAGTCGTCGAGCATGCCTTGAAGATCTGCCTAGGCTCCAAGCCGGTGAAACAATGACTGTGTCACTTCGACGAGGGGAAACACAGGACCATCGGTGAGGAAATCACAAAGCTTTTGGCGATCAGATTCGTCTAGGAAGTGTACCACCCAGAGTGGTTAGCCAATCCCGTTCTTGTACAAAAGAAGAGTGGGAAATGGAGTATGTGTGTTGACTATATGGATCTCAACAAGGCGTGCACAAAGGATCTATTTCCTTTGCCACGCATAGACCAAATAGTTGACTATACCTCAGGATGTGAAACCCTCTGCTTCCTTGATATGTACTCTGGCTATCATCAAATCACGATGAAAGAGTTCGACCAACTCGTGACATCTTTCATCACCCCCTTCGGATTGTTCTGCTATGTCACAATGTCGTTCGGTCTAAAGAACGATGGGCCACATACCAGCGTTGTATGCTCAAGTGTTTCGGGGACCTCATCGGGTGGACCGTTGAGGCCTACGTTGATGATATCATGGTCAAGTCCAAACGGGCTGACCACCTCGTAGCCAATCTTGAGTAGACCTTTACAAAACTCTGAGCAAATGACATCAAACTCAATCCTAAGAAATGTGTTTTTGGGGTCTCGAGGGGCATGCTGCTTGGTTTCATTGTCTCTGAGCGTGGCATCAAAGCAAACCTGGAGAAGATCTCAGCCATCACAAGGATGGGCCCAATTTAGAACATGAAGAGAGTACAACAAGTTATAGGGTGCCTTGCCGCACTCAGCCGCTTCATCTCACGCCTCGGTGAATGAGGTCTCCCCCTTTATCAACTTCTGAAGAAGGCTGACCACTTCGAATGGACATCCGAGGCCCAAGAGGCACTTGAAATGGTCAAACTACTTCTAACGAAGGCTCCGATCCTAGTTCCTCCTATAGATGGAGAACCCCTTCTGCTCTACATTGCGGACACCACGCAAGTGGTCAGCGCCGCCCTAGTGGTACAGTAGGAAGAAGAGGGGCACGCCCTCAAAGTACAGTGACCTATGTACTTCATTAGTGAGGTCATATCCAACTCAAAGACCCGCTACCCCCAAATCTAGAAACTTCTATACACCATCCTCATCACTAAGAGGAAGCTATGCCACTACTTCGAGTCACATCCGGTGACAGTCGTGACGTCCTTCCCCCTCGGCGAGGTCGTCCAAAACCAGGACACCACAGGAAGAATCGTGAAATGGGTGCTTGAGCTAATGGGTCAGGGCATTGCATATGCCTCTCGGACAGCCATCAAGTCCCAGGTGTTGGCTGATTTCGTCGTGGAATGGACTGAGGTCCAAATGCCACCGGCGGTCATCGATCAAGAGTAATAGACAATGTACTTCAATGGATTGCTGATGAAGAATGGCGCCAGCACAGAGCTGGTCTTTGTGTCCCCCTCGGGGTACTCATGAGGTACATGGTCTGTCTCCATTTCCCCTCCTCCAATAATGTGGTTGAATATGAGGCGCTCATCAATGGCCTATGCATTGCCATCGAGTTGGATGTCTGATGCCTCGACATTCGAGGAGATTCCCAGCTGGTCGTTGACCAGGTCATGAAGGAGTCAAACTACCATGGCGTCAAGATGGTTGTGTACTACTGAGAAGTCCGCTGATTGGAGGACAAGTTCAATGGCCTCGAGCTCAACCACATCCCGAGGCATCTCAATGAGGCAGCCAATGCGCTTGCGAAAGCAACATTCGGGTGAGAGTTGGTGCCAATGGGCATCTTCGCTAGTGACCAGCACAAGCCCTCGGTTCGCTACGAGGAGTCAGAACAGGGCGGTGATGGTCCAACCAATCCAGGACCGAGGGCTGACCAACTGTTGGCTCCATCCAACCCTGAAGTCATGGAGCTCAAAGAGGGCCCAGCAACAGAGCCCGACCCTCTGGTTGACTGGAGGACACTCTACCTCAACTACCTCCTCCATGACACACTACCGATGGATAAGACGGAGGCTCGACAGCTCGCACGTCATGCTAATTTCTTTGTTCTTGTGGAGGGCGAACTCTACAAGCGAAGCCACACTAGGATCCTACAACGCTGCATCCCCATCGAATAGGGGAAGCATTTGCTAAACGATATCCATGGTGGGATCTGCGGTTACCAAGTCGCGCCTAGAACCCTAGTCAGAAACATGTTCCGACAGGGCTTCTACTGGCCCACCGTTGTAGCTAACGCTGAGTAGATCATACGCACATACGAGGGGTGTTGGTACCATGCTCGACAGACTCACCTACCAGCCCAAGCACCCTAGATGATCCCTATCACCTAGCCATTCAAGGTCTAGGGGCTCGATCTGGTTGGACCTCTCAAAAAAGCGCCCGAGGGCTACACCCACTTGTTTGTCCCTATAGACAAATTTACCAAGTGGATAGAAGCTCAGCCGATCTCCGTGATCAAATCCGAGCTGGCCGTGCAGTTCTTTCTCAACATCGTCCATCGCTTTGGAGTCCCAAGCTCCATCATCACAGATAACAGCAAGCAATTCACTGGAAAAAAGTTTCTTTGATTCTGCGATGAATACCTCATTCGGGTCGATTGGGCCTCCGTCGTGCATCCCCGAACGAATGGGCAGGTCAAGCACGCAAATGGCATGGTCCTATAGGGCCTTAAGCCCAGAATCTTCAACCGGTTGAACAAGTTTAGCGCACAATGGGTTGTTGAGCTTCCTTCAGTACTCTAGAGCCTAAGGACAACCCCCAGTCGAGCCACTGGCTATACACCCTTCTTCATGATCTACGGTTCTAAGGTTGTCCTCCCAACTGACCTCGACTATGGAGCGCCAAAGATCAGGGCATATGACGAATAGGGAGCCAAGGCATCCCTCGAGGATGCCATGGACCAGCTGTACGAAGCACGCGACATTGCCCTCCTCCGCTCAGCCAAGTACCAGCAGGTGTTACGACACTACCATAGCCAATGAGTGCAGGGTCGGGCCTTCAATGTCGGGGATTTGGTCCTCTGCCTCGACTAGAGCAACAAGGATCGCCACAAGCTCTCCCCACCATGGGAAGGACCATACATAGTTGCGGAGGTGCTCCATCCAGGCGCCTACAAGCTCAAGACCATCGATGATGGAATCTTCACCAATGCCTGGAACATCGAGCAGCTACGTCGCCTTTACCCCTAATAAACACACACTTTTCCTTATCAATTTTGTTATCAAAACTCCCCAATCCTTCATGACATTTGACCCTAGCAATAGCAAGGGGTCGGGCCTCATTCAAGGGTTGATATGAGTACATTTATCCTGCAAACATTCTGTATGCCTACCCTCTTTTCTCACGTTAAGGCCTAGGAGCTAGGTTTTTGGGAACAAGCTCTGAGTATAACTGGTCGGACTGCGAGAAACCTATGCCCTAGCGGCTATAGCACCTTTGCTCACCAGCATGATCAGAGTTGGCTCACCCGTACTCTGAGCTTTATGACCTTAAACTACAAAAAGGGTCAGAACACACTAAACCTTTTTTACAAAAAGGGGGAGAAGAGCTAAAAAGTTGTTTGTTGTAACAAAGTTTGAGAGCTTATCCATTTTTGCACAAGTTTGTCGCTTGGCTTATCTACCTAAACTAAATTCTTGCGTGGGATGTTCTCATCCTCTATTTCCATAGGAAAATCTTGTCTCAACAGGCAATGTGAGTCATTCAGATGGCTTGGCCACTAATAAGAAATGGGTAAGGAGCAGACAGGATCACGCTCATATCCAAAGGAGGCTTTCCAAACCCATCACTCTTACCATCAAGGTAAAATCGGTGCCCAGGTCAATCAAATGGCTCAAAACTGCTGCGAGAGACAAGCACCCTTCCTTACTTACTTTACGTATTAATTTTGATATCGAGCCTCTAACCCTAGCAATGGCAAGGGGATGAACATTGCTCAGGGGTTGGTGGGAGTGTCTATTCGCTAAACATTCTCTTTGTCTGACCCCTATTTATGTTTAAAAACTAGAGGCACGGTGTGCGAGCACAAACTTTGAGTAAGCCTAGTCAGACCGTTAGGACCCTACACCCCAGCGGCTATGGCATTTTGGTCCACCAGCATGATTAGAGACTTTGTCTCTGCACTCCAAACCTTAACCTCCATGTTCTCGGGAAGGGTTTGGAGGGACCTACCTATGGAATCTCCATCGAGGAGAGGCTGTCAGGTCACCCAAATCGATCAAATGGCTTGGGCCGTTGCTATGAGACAGATACAAAAAAATGGGAGGCTCGTGCAGGTTACGCCAGCCCCATCACGAACGATGGACCCGACCCCTGCACGGACATATCTAGTAAAGAGCTCCTAGAACCCGTCACTCATGCCATCGAGGTAACATTACCGACCCCCGTTTTTTCTTAACTATGATCATTCATATATTTGTCCATTCAATCATCCCATACATCCAAGCATTGCACATGCAATTTCCGCATCACAACAATTCACATCATGTCACGAAGTGGTGGTCATCTCATTCAATATGAGTGGCGATCGACCGAGGTTCGAAGGTCAGCCTATGAAGGGCTAGAGGCCGCCTCGTGTCAAACAGAGCCAGGGGAGAAAAACTAAGATGGGCCCCAGTGGCCTTGCTCGACCCCGCTCAGAAGAGGATAGGGATATCTCGACCTTTCTTGTTCGATTATAACCTTGAGCCAAGCCCACAGAATCTCCATCGAGGAGAGACCAACGAGCCACCCGAACCTATCAAATGGCTCGGGCATTTGCCAAGAGACGGGTTAAGAAGTAGTGGAATGCCACATGAGGGCTCTATCGACCCTGTCAGCGGATGACGGACCTAGATTCCACTCAAACATGCCCGTTAGCGAGCTCACCGAGCACGACACTTGAGCCATCAAGGCAAGTGTTGTTAGCTCAGCCCCTTTAGTTGCGGAAACCGAGGATGGGGTGACACATGAATCACGGCCGACCCCTACCGAACCCCATGGGGCTCAGGGGCTCAAGCCACCCGATCCTAGATCGAAAGACCAAGGTTTGAAGGCCGACTCATGGAGGCCCCGAGGCCGCCTCATGTCGAACAAAGAGCTAGGGAGGAAAACATAGATGAGCCTTAGCGGCCTATGCCCATCCCGCTTAGAAGCAGACAAGGTCATCTCAACCTTCTCATTCGATCCTAGCCTCTAGCCAAGCCCATAGAATCCCTATTGAGGGGGAATCTATTGGAAGGCGGGTTAAGGAGCAACGGAATGCCACATGAAGGCTTTGCTGACCCCGTCACAAGCGATAGAACCGGATTCCATTCGAACATGCCCGTTAGTGAGCTCACCAAGCATGTCACTCGAGCCACCGAGGCAAGTAACATTAACTCAACCCCTCTAGTTGCAGAAACCATGGATCGGGCGACAACCACAAAAATGAGTTGACCCTTGACCGAATCCCCACCACACGCGGGGGCTCAAGGAAGGTTGGACTTGCAAGGAGACCTAATGCTCGGTCATAGAATGATAGCTAAGAACCTAGGGAGAGGGTACGTGTGAATACAAGAGATGCATTCTCCTAAGTTTCGCTATCCTCCCCTTGATTTTCAGTGACATCCGACCCCAACAACGGCAAGGGGTCGGATCTCACTCAGGGGCTAATAAAGGTATAGGTACACCTATTCTGAAATAGTCACCATGTTAGACCTCTTCCTCATGCTAAGCCTAGCGACAATGTTTACGGAAATGAATAAATTGATCATCCCTGGTCAGACTACAAAAAGTCTATGCCTTGGCGGCTATGGTGCCTTTGCTCACTAGCGCGATCAAAGTTCGCCCTTACACCTCGGACCCTATGGTCTTAATGAACAGAAGGGTTGGAATACATGAGCCCTTCTTTCATATATAAAAAGGGAAGAAAATAAGTTCAATCAAATAAAATGAAGTTACGAAATTGTTTTTGCGATACATAAAGGTCGGCGCTTGTTCACATATTACAATAAGTGTTCATCCGACCTATATGACTAACTACCCCCTCCGGGGGAGAACTATGTCTTCAACTTTGTCCACCAGGTTTCATGCGAGAGGAGCCACCACCGTCTCTATCTCATCTAGCTCGGAGGCTTCGTAGCCAGGAGCGAAGCCAAGGCTCATTGTCTCCAAGTCAATACTATCCGTGTAGTGAGAGTGGGTGATGGCAAAGGCTTGGGTGATCCCAGAGCGAAGAGCTTCCCTCTTGAGCTGACGCACCTATGCCATGATATCTATGGCACAGGCCGCAAGCGAGCTGGTCCTCTCCGGCTGTACCACCTCTAGGTTGTTGCAAACCACTCCGAGGGCAGCGCTCAGGAGATCATGCTCGTCGCTCTCCGCTTGAAGGGTCCTCCACACCTCGGCGAGCTCTGTGGATAGCCCGGCAAAGATGCTCTCAGCCTCTAGCCTCTAGCCTCTGGGTCATCGTGGTTCTGAGCTCATCCTGGAGGGAGCTGATCCTCTACTATGCCTTATCACGCTCTCAGATGGCCTGGTCGTGCTCCTTGTGGGCCATGTTGCGCTTCGAGCGGAGCCTCTCCATGGTCTAGCGTAGCTCGTCTTGCTCCTTGCACAGCTCGACAACCGCCTTAGCATCTAGGTTCGCCCTCTGCTGTAGGGCCGCAAACCTCTCCTCAGCTCCTTGCTTGAGCTCCTACTCTGTCTCAGCCTCAGCTAGGAGGTCGATGATCCGCTGGCGGGTCTTGACGTCCCTCTAGAGCAGCTAGTCCCACTCCCTCCTAACTTTGGCGGCCTCCTCATCCTACCGAGAACTCACCGATAGTTCCTCAAATGCCTTTTCGGCCTCCTCTGTGTCCTGATGGGCCTTGGCCTCCCGCAGTCAACGATTCTCCGCCCCTCAGCTAGGGGAGTCAGCTCAGCCACCCTTTGTTGGGCGGCAACAAGCTAGGTGGACACATCCCCATGCATCTAGGCCTCTTTAACAAGGTGGTCCTAGCTTTCCTTTTGCTCACGAAGGAATTGGGATTTCTCCCGGCTGCGAGTGATAAGGGACTAAAAAGAAGATGATGGTTAGAACACAAAAATACATAAAGAAAGAAGAGGGTGAAAAGCAAGATTAAGTGAATACCCGGCCAGTGGGAATGACGATGTCACGTAGGGTGCCCCTGGCCTAGTTTAGAGCTTCCAGCATGGCTGAGATCCCCTTGTTGAGACTCTCCCGCTCTATGCTCTTAGTAGCATCATTGAGCGAGAAGAGTGTCGATGTCGGGTCTTGTAGATCTATCCACCGGAGCAGAGGCTCACCCCATGTGGGCGAGTGGTTGCCTCCTGACACTAGGGCCAAGGGTGACTCCCCGTTGGTCCTCTCCACCACTGCCACGATGCCCGAGGACCCCTCAGCCGTGTCCCCCTCCGTCTGGCCCATGTCGAGAGCCATCATTTGGGCCACCGGAGGTGCGGGTCACGCCGTTGCCTCGAGCGCCACCATGGTGGCGTCCAGCCATGGCCCACCTATCACGGCCACCACCACCTCTGCCTGCCTTAGTGGGGCCTCATCTGGCTATATCGCGCCCACTAGGGTTGGCGCCATGAGCGTGGTCGAAAGCTCTAACCGACCCATCGACAACAGCGGCACCGTCTCCATCACTGGTTCTTCAGCGACCTCTGAGGGCGTCCTTCGAGCCCCCATGCCCGCTTGTCCTACCAAGGGCATGGGAGCCACCGTGGGCGATGCCTGACTAGCCAACGAGGCAGTAACGCTGGCGCCATTCTTGCCTGAAATGGGTGCGACGTCAATTGATAGCCGCCGCCTCGCCTGAATAGCGACACACTTCTTGGGCGCCAATGCCAAAGAGTTGCCCTATCTTAGGATGTTGCAAGAAACAAAAGGCATAAGTCACGCTAAAAATAGAGAAAAACAGATAAAACAAAGGAGTCAATGACTTGTATCATCAGTGCGGGGCCATTTTGAGCCCGCCGCCTTCTCTCGGGCAGAGGGGCTCGCCTCCCTTGCATCCCAAGGTGCGGCGGCGGAGCCACCCCCCTCCACTGGCACCTTAGGCACGGCGGTAGATCCACCTACCCTAGTTGGCTCTTGGGGCACAGCAGCGAAGCGACCCCCCTCCACTGGCACCTCGGGCGTGGTGGAAGATCTGCCCGCCCCTACTGCTCTTGAGGTGCGGCAGTGGGGCCACCCTCCTCCGCTGGCACCTCGAGCACGTGAAAGGTCCTAATATGGCTATGGTGGTGAATAGCCTATTTAAAATTTACAAATCAGCTAGAGCAATTTGATTAGTATAACAAATAGCGAAATGCAAACTTGCTCTACCCTCACCCAACGTCTAGGGGCTGGCTCCGCCTCGCCCGACGTATGAGGGCAGACTCCGTCTCACTCGATGTCTGGGGGCTGGCTCCACCTCGCCCAATGTCTAGGGGCTGGCTCCACCTCACCCAACATCCAGGGGCTAGCTCCACCTCGCCTAATGTCCCTGGGCTGGCTCTGCCTAGCTCAACATCTACGCGCTGCTCCTTCATAACTACGTGCGCAGATAAGCCATGGCACTCAAGTCAACCGCAATATCGAGGACCATACCCTGCATGCCTATCAGAAAGTACCATCAGGATATGATAAGACGGGCGCTTTAAGCCCTACCAGGCATGTTAGAGCCCAAACAGTGTTGTAGGCACCGATATTTGTCTTATAGTGTTGTGGGTGTCGCCATTTGCCCTTGGGCGCGGATCCTGATGGAAGAATACGACAACCACTATGGTCTAGGAGGAGACTCGCATCACCTATAGTAATGGACGTGCGGTCACTGCATCATCTACTCCCCGTAGGGTCATGGATCAGCACCCTAGTCCATTGTGCCGCCCTATCATGGGACGTGACCACTTGCTGATAGAGCCAGAACATGGCATCATCAGCAGATAGACGCCCAGCGCAGCCCTATTAGGATTAATGGACATGTACCCAGCATGGATCTATCCCTGGCACTATCTATCGTGTCAGCGGGGATCGCTCAGAGGAAAAGGAAGACCCGACATCTTTAAAGGACCTTTTTGGCCTTTGGTTTTTCTTCTTTCTCCCATCTGTAATCCCTGCTTCCCTTTGGTCTATAAAAGGGAAGGCAGGGCACCCCACTAAGGGGACCAATCGATTCAACACACCAGGCATCACATCACACACAGCTGAGCAGCAACAAAGCTCTCAACGCCCATTCGACCTCTCCATCAGAGACTTGGGACATGTCCCTCTCTCACCCATTTGTAACCCCTACTATGAACTTTTCAGTGCTAATAACATGAGCAGCAGCCATGAACTAGACATAGAGACATTCTACCCAAACCAGTATAAACCTTGTGTCTTTTAGTACACCATCCGGGTCAGACGCGCAATAACACAAATTTACTCGTTGGTGTTTACTCGAAACACCGACAACTGCTGGGCAGGCAAAGGTCGAGGCAAATGTGAATCTGATATTGCCATGGGTAGAAAAGGAAACAAAAAAGGGAAAATAAATAAATTGTGGTCTAACTTGTAGATCTCATGTATTGGAAGAGGTTATTGATGATCTAATGCGTCATCTTTCTAATAATCCAAAAAAGATATTGGGGCACCTTGTTATCAGTTTATTAGAGGAGATATACGAAGGTGATGATCGAGATGCTCCTTTGGTTGTGTTTGAGATCGCTTATAAGCGATTCAATTATAATTATTCTACCACAAGAATTTTTTATTCTTGATCCCCGTTGTGCTAGTTTAAAGTTCTAAAGCAGCGATTCAAAATAATTGAAGCGTTTGGTGGGGTTCTCTTTTTTTATAGTGAATTAGATTATTATAGGGTGTGTCTCCGTTGCATGTGACTGCAGTTTTGCTTTTCCATCAGGCGACGATGACAGCCTTTCGATCCTAATCCTATGGCTCCGGAGTCATCTTCAACCTTCTCCCATCCCTCTTCTTCCTCTGCCCTCCTCCTCATCCTCGCCCTCGTCGTCGCCCACTGCCCTGTTGTGGGCACGCTAGGGTTTCGATGGCCAAACCCTAGCGCACCCATGGAGGCCACCTTCATCCCCTTCCCATCCTTCTTCCACGGCAAGCTCTAGCCATGGATGCCCTCGCCTCGCCCTGACCTGGCCCAGCCGTCTCCACCACCACTAGGACTCTAAGCCACCCTCCCGCTGTCCCCACTACCTGGTTAGCCTGCCTCCTCCGAGCCCTTCTCTTCTAAGCCCACCAGAGTTAGGGAAGAAGAGAGGGAGAGTCAAAGAGAAAGGGTGGCGTCACTACCCGTTGGAACTCTAACATCACTGAAAGTGCAATCAAGCCCTAATTGTGGGTTTTGGTGATAATGACCACGCAATTAGAGAACTAATGAGATTTATCGAGATGACAAACAGGGAATTTATATTCGAGGATGCTACATGAAATGGAGGAGCCCTCAATTACAAATATAGATGGCTTCAAACTCAAAGGAGGTTTAAATTCTTTTATATATTAAATTTGAGTATAGAAAAAGCCATACTATAAAGGGGGACACAATGCTTAAGCTAATATGTGCTACCAAGTGCTCAAACAATCACATGCATCCTCAAATTCACAACCAAGATAGTCTACAGTTCACTATTACCCTTGTTGTCTTGCATGGTGCGGCACTAAAGCACTTGAAGATAGGCACTGCCACACTTGAGTCACGGCACAAGCAAGTTAGCGCCCACTTTGACTTCCCCAGATGGCTCAAGATGTATTAAAAGGTCTCGCCCGACCCTAAGGTCACGGGCTCTGTCTCACACGACCTAAAGGTTGCAGGCTCCGTCTCACCTGACCCCTTGGGTGCGGGCTCCATCTCGCCCGACCCCAAGGTCACGGGCTCCGTCTCGCTCAACCCCAAGGTCGCAGGCTCCGTCTCACCCGACCCTTTGAGTGCGGGCTCCATCTTGCCCGACCCCAAAGTTACGGGCTCTGTCTCGCCCAACCTCGAGGCAGCGAGCTCCGTCTCGCCCGATCCTTTGGGTGCAGTGACCATTGCAGGCTAGGGGTATATATATCTTTCCCTTTCCTCCTAAACGGCTATCTACCTCTTCTTCCTCACTTCAGCATGTCCAAAACAAAGTAGGAGCTCTCTCTCTCCCTCCATTGTTGACCTCAAGCCCCTAAGCAAATCCAATGATTTCCCCATCAATCCTTGAGGGAAAAGGGTACAAAACTAGATTAGAGAGCAGCTCCATTGATTCCCAAACTCTAAAGAGCACTTGGTTCACGTTTTAGCCGATGGTTGTGTTTGTTACTCTTAGAGCTTGGGTCCTAGCCGGCTAGAGCATCGCCCGTGGAGCTTGCCAACTTGTATGGTAGCCCTAGGAGGTTTGTAACCATCTCTTGAAGTTAGTAAACTCAACCCTCATCTCAAGAGTTAAGTCTCTTGATTTGAGAACGAGGAAGGGTTGGAAAGCCCTAAGCCTTAGTGGCTAGCCTCAACAACGTGGAGGTAGGCAAGCCTTGGTGGTAAGCTAAACTACGGGATAAATCATTGTGTCACTTATGCTTGATTCACATTACTTGCATGACATATTGTGGTTGAGGTGATTTCTAGGTTTTCTAGTCGATCTACTTGTGTGTGGTGTTCTTACCACTTCTACCTCTTAATCATTGATTGTCATACATGCACTAAGCTAGGAAATTTCTCTAATCTAAGTTTTCATTCATGGATTTTAAACTATGATTCGAAGTTGTCTGCAGGTGCGGCAGTGTCGCTATTCTGGCCTGGCTGTGCCACAGTCCGATAGTGCCACTAGGTGAATTTGATAAAAGTTTGAGTGTTTGTTTTGATAGGCCTATTCACCCCTCCTCTAGGCCAACCAGAGATCCTACAAGTGGTATCAGAGAGGGGTTACCTCATATACACTTCACCGCGTGAGGTACGAAGCCTAGAGGAGGAACTAGTAACGTGAAGCGGGTGGATATCGACACGGATAGTAGTGAGCTAAGCGAGTCGACAACATGCAACACCATGCTCCCATATCTTGAGGCTACCGATACCGAAGGAGCTCTCAATAAGAATGAAAGAAGAAAGAAAGAGGAAAGAAAGCTAAAAAGAGAAGCAAGAGAGAAGAAGGAGGAGGAGGAGCAGTTAGAGGAGAAGAAGCAAAGGAAAGAAGAAAGAAGGCTCAAGAGAGAAGCAAGAAGAAAAAGAAGAGAAGCTAGAAAGAAGAAGGAAGAAGAAGAGAAGGCAACAAGTGCATCATCAAGCATATCAAGTAGTTCCAAAGATGGAGATGATGATGAGTCATATCAAGTGTTGGAGGGGAACAAGAAGGAGAAGAAAGAAAAGAGCAAGGCCAATAACAACAAATATACCACCGTATCCTTTAACTATTCTTCTATTCCTATGACTAACCATGATCGGAGGTCTTTCATCAATGTGCCCATGGGCAAGTTATCTCATTTCAATGGGACTAACTTTTCCAAGTGGAAGCACTTGATAAGAACCTATCTTATAGGTGTTCACCCCGACATTTGGGAGATTGTTTGCAATGGATTTGAGCCACCGATTGATCCCAAGAACCCAACACTAGAAGAGATGAGAATCATTCACCTCAATGGTCAAGCCACAAGTGTGTTGCTTAGTGCCTTGGATGGTGATGAGTACAATAGAGTGATTGGAGTTGATGTTGCCAAGCAAATATGGGACACTTTGCACCTAGCACATGAAGGGGTTGACAAAATGAGAAAGGCAAAAATTGATTTGTTGATGTCAAAACTCAACCGGTTTGTAATTTTGGATTGATAAGGGGCACAAGAGATGTTTGATAGGTTGATGACAATGGTGGGCAAGATTATAGGCTATGGTTGTGATGAGCTAGATGATCATAAAATTGTCAAGATTATGTTGGAGACTTATTCACCTAGAAATGAGACCGTAGTGACTCTAATTAGAGACAAGAAGATGAGCTAGATGGTTTAATGTCCCTCGCTTCATGTGGCATGAGCTGAGGAACACCATGGAGGATGGGAGAAAGGAGATACCCTATGCCCCTATCTCATGTTTATGATTGAGAGGGTCACTGGCTACAGATTTGAGAAAGATGGTCTTCACACCGTCTACAAAATTGTGAAGCCCGAGGGGCAGGTGCTTGCAGGGCAGTGAGATGCTCTCCATCAGTTGAGGACGTGCCTGAGTCATCCCGATCTAGGCCTCGCAAGGAAAAGCAGATGGAGAAGTTTGGAAAGTGGATCAAGGCCATCTTCACCACATGCACCTATGCAGCGAGGACCGTATATCAAGACCGGTTGGAGAACCGTGAAGCCAATCGGGAAGCTAGAAAGTATGCAGGGCTGCCACCTCTTTCTCCAGTTCAGTCACCACCGAGGTTTGATGACCTCCCTAGTCTTTTTGAGATAGATTCAGAGGAGGAGGATGAGGAGGAGCAGGAGCAGGAGCAGCTAGTGCTTGATCCACACACCAGTTTAAGGACCACCTTGTAGTTCATGAGGAGGAGCACCAGGCATGAGCGCCACATTTCGACCACTCGTCACCAAAGGAGGGCGGTGGTGTCTTCTTCTTCTTCCTCCTCCTCTGACGATGATGATGATGGTGGAGAGGAGGACATCGTAGGTGCTAGTGGAGCTGTTGGTGGCGATGATGTTGATTGGGACACGATCCAAGAGGATGAGGAGTGAGTGTTGGTCTTTCTTCTTTTCTTTTCTTTTTGGTGCTTTATGTCAAAGGGGGAGAAAATTAGAGGAGTCAATAACTTTTTTGATGCCATCGAGATTGCTGCAGCTAGAGTCATATTCGTATCCATTTAGAGTAGTCTTCGTTAGGTGAGAGTTTGAGTGTACATTAGAAACTCTATTTATATAATAATGCTACTTAAGTACTTTATATATGTGTGGGATATGGACATATATTAATCTATGTTGTCGTTTTGTGATACAATTGTGCTAGAATATATATCTTTATATGTATCGCATGCTGTGTAGTGTCTGTTCTGATCTGTGCTGTTATAGCAAGTGCGACAGTACCGCACTCTGGTGTAGCAGTGCCGCACCCAGCTACAACAGCAAACCATGTTGTGCATAAACTATCATTTGCATCATGTTTTACATACCTGACATAGTATGCAGCACCCCATAAGAGCATGGATGTAGGGGGAGCCCCATCACTTTCACTAAAATGTGAATTTTGGCTTCTTATGCCAATTTAAGAATTCAACTCTCTATTTACATACTTAGGGGGAGGCTCTACAACCATGCCTCGAAAAATCTCAATATTTATTTTATATCTTTTGTAAGCTCTAATTGGGTTGTCATCAATCACCAAAAAGGGGAGATTGAAAATGCAATAAAGTCATAATTATAGGTTTTGGTGATAATGACCACGTAATTAGAGAACTAATGAGATTTATCGAGATGGCAAGCAGGAAATTTATATTCGATGATTCTACACGAAACGGATGAGCCCCCAATTACAAATAAAGATAGCTTCAAACTCAAAGAAGATTTAAATTCTTTTATATATTGAATTTAAGTATAGGAAAAGTCGTACTATAATGGGGGATACAATGCTTAAGCTAATATATACTACCAAGTGCTCAAACAACCACATGCATCCTCAGATTCATAGCCAAGATAGTTTACACTTCACTATTATCCTTGCTATCTTGCGTGGTGCGGCACTGCCGCATTTGAAGAGAGGCACTGCCGGACTTGAGTCGTGGCATAAGGAAGTTAGCGTCCACGCTGACTTCGTCGGATGGCTCGAGATGTATTAAAAGGTCTCTCCTGACCCTAAGATCGCGATCTCCATCTCGCCCGACCCTAAGGTCGCGGGTTTCGTCTCGCCCGACCCCTTGGGTGCGGGCTCCATCTCGTCCGACCCCAAGGTCGCGGGCTCTGTCTCGCCCGACCTCGAGGCCGCGTGCTTTGTATCGCTCGAC
The DNA here is from genome assembly GCF_019320115.1 of Miscanthus floridulus. Lineage (NCBI taxonomy): Eukaryota > Viridiplantae > Streptophyta > Magnoliopsida > Poales > Poaceae > Miscanthus > Miscanthus floridulus. The sequence goes on from NC_089582.1 coordinate 61,048,068, forward strand.
CTCGAGGCTGCGAGCTCCGTCTCGTCCGACTCCTTAGGTGCGGTGACCGTTGGGGGCTGGGGGTATATATACATTTCTCTTTCTTCCTCAACGGCTATCTGCCTCTTCTTCCTCACTTCAGCACGCCCAAAACAGAGCAGGAGCTCTCTCTCTCTCTCCATCCATTGTTGACCTCAAGTCCCCAAGTAAATCTATTGATTTCCCCATCAATCTTGAGGAAAAAGGGTCTAAAACTCGATTAGAGAGCAGCTCTATTGATTCACAAACTCTAAAGAGCGTTTGGTTCATATTTTAGCCAGTGGTTGTGTTTGTTACTCTTGGAGCTTGGCTCTTAGCCGGCTAGAGCGTCGCCCATAGAGTTTACCAACTTGTGTGGCAGCCCTAAAAGGTTTATAACCATCTTTTGAAATTAGTATACTCACCCCCTCATCTCAAGAGTTATGTCTCTTGATTTGAGAATGAGAAAGGGTTGGAAAGCCCTAAGCTTTAGTGGTTAACCTCAATGACGTAGAGGTAGGCAAGCCTTGGTGACGAGCCGAACCACGGAATAAATCATTGTGTCACTTGTACTTGATTTATATTACTTACATGACATATTATGGTTGATGGTGATTTCTAGGGTTTCTAGTCGATCTACTTGTGTGTATTGTTCTTACCACTTCTAGCTCTTGATCAGTGATCGTCATACATGTAGTAAGCTTGGAAATTTCTTCGATCTAAGTTTTTGTTCACGGATTTTGAACTGTGATTCGAAATTGTCTGCAGATGTGACAGTGCCGCTGTTCTGATCCGACAGTGTCGTAGTCCGGCAGTGCCGTTCTCTAGAGCGATAGTGCCGCTAGGTGAATTTGATAAAAGTTTAAGTGCTTGTTTTGACAGCCTATTCACCCCTCTACAGTCATCGCCGTCTTCTTCTTCGTCTCTGATGCGGTCGGGCGCGGGCACGCGAGCGCTGTGCGTGGGGAGGCGGGTAACTGACAGAAAAGCAGGATTTCATACGACTGCACGGTGAGCGCCTGCTTCTTAATTAGCCTCCGATAGGACAGAACCACTCCCATCGGATAGGCATCGAATATGACAGAACCACTCCTGTCGCTTCGTAAAAAAAAATCAAAATACTGACTTGTTGCTAGAAAAAAAAAAGATTATAAGAGAATCTCGATCTCCATCTCTCTCCCTTCTCCTAATTACCTCCGGCCGGCGGCCGTGGCTGAGGCCGTCGGGATGGCGTGCCCGCGCGCCGCGGCTGGGGATAAAGGAGATGTTCCTCGGCGAGCTCAGCACCGCGTACCTTGCCGCCGTGCGGCTCAACGTGAGTTTCCCGATCCTCAACAGTCAACATACAGATCCATTCACTTTTTTTTCCCAATGGTTTCGCTCGCCATATACAGCACTCGCTGTGTAGGATGGATTGAATCGATCGTCACAAAATTCTATGTGCTTTGAGGCAATTTTCTTGCATTAGTTGAGAAGCTCAACCTCCTTCCTGATGCGGGGAATTGTGGGGATAGGAGATTTGCAGTAATGTGTTAATCGAGGATGAGAGAAAGATGATGAGAGCAAAGTTATACTGCTAGAACATGTGGTTGAGAATCACTGAATATGATTCTGCAAGAAATGAGGTTGTACCACTCGTCAAACATCTTCTGGCATCTGAGGTGATCAGGGTGGACTTTGTGTCTCGAATATTGCTTGGGAAATACGAGTAGGTATCAGGAACTCTATCAGGAATTCAAGATTGCAAGAGGGGAAGGGGATAATATCTATCAGACCAAAAATTCAAATTAGTATCAATACCTCTCAAATAAAAGAAACTGGCTTGGGGACATTTCTATGAAAATTATGAAAACTTAGTATATAAGATTCCTAAGTCCCTCTATTACTTTTACTGAAACTTTTAATTCTCCATCCAAATTTATGCCGGATTCAAATTCACTTGAATTTCAGGAATTAACTTAAAATAGAAATTTTAATTAAAAAGAAAAAAAGCCTGAACGGTAAATGGGCCAGGCCCATCCTTGGCCTGCTTCACCCAGCTGGCCTTCCTCTGTTTTCTTCTTCCGACGACGAACTATAGCCGCGATCGCCTCGCGTGCACGCACAGCGCTTGGCCCTCGTCCACCACACGATATTTTCAGGGAGCACGGCACGGCCAACAACCAACAGCGGTTGTCAGTTGTCACGCATTACTCCGGCCGGTACATGCCTCCCCGCCCCAGCCCCATCCCGAACTCGCACCACCCCCACGGCGCCGGACTTCCGGAGCAGCAAAGCAAACGACGCAGGCGGAGGAGGAGATGTCGGAGTCGGACGGGAAACCGGGGCATAAGCTGTCACCGGCGGACTCCCGGGCGGTGATGCTGGCATTCTTCCGCGCCCTAGGCGCCGACGCGCGCCTCCCGGCATCGGCCGAGCAGCCCGACGCCTACTCCGCGCTCGTCCGCGCCATCCTTTCCTCAGTTGCCGTCTCCACCTCCCCGGCCCCGCGGGTCTCCTGCACCATCACCGTCTCACACGCCGTGACCGTGAGCACCCACTGCTACTGAGCTCCCCGTTCAAATCTCTCTCTCTCTCTGCTGCTTACCTACCTAGTTCCCTTCCATGGACTTTTCCCTGCAGAACCCATACAACACGCTCCACGGCGGCGCGGTGGCGGCCGTGGCCGAGGCCGTCGGGATGGCGTGCGCGCGGGCAGCCGCCGGGGATCGGGAGATGTTCCTCGGCGAGCTTAGCACCGCTTACCTCGCTGCGGCGCGATGCAATGTGATCTTCTTTTAATTAAGTTCTGTGCACCTGATACATATTGATACATATTGCTTTTCCAATAATCTTGGCCTACATCCAGCATCAATATACTCGAATTTCACATTACTATGTCCTCTTTGGGCAACTTTGTGCAGCTATTTAAAACGTCAAGATAATTTGGGGGATTGGGGGTGTCTGGCTGGTTGTTATCAATGTAGCTACAGGAAACAGATTTTCTGAAGTTTTAGATGTAATTTTTTTTCCCGACAGAGGCATCCCCATTTCCATTAAAGCAACTGAAATACAAGAGTTTGTAGCAGAGGAGAAAAGAAAAGCAACCAGAACCGGTTACTGCCTACAACTCTGATTCAGAGTTCAGACTGCAACCCAAAAGCTCCCCAACCTGACGAGGCAGTTAGTTTTAGATGTAAATAACTGTTTGTAAATGAGAGTCGTTGAACAAGCATTGCAACTTTGCCAGAAAGGGGATGGATTTGATTGAGTGAGATCTAGTAGAACCTCTAGCCAATGTTTGAGGTAAACGTTATAGAATGATAGATGTGAAATATATCAGGCCTGCCAATATCTGGTTTACTGGTAGCAAATATGTTTAAATAGTGTTAAACCTGGTGATTGTTTATCCGATGCTAATAGGTCTTGCAAAGTCTTGGTCCATTTGTTTCAACTTTGAAGAAAGGTTAGGGGTCCAGTCCAGACTCAATAGTTCAATACAAGCATGTACATAACCGTGGAAGGTTTCATACATTCACACTTAAAAAGAGAAAGTATGGGAGCTTAAAAGTGCTATACTGCAAAGCATTAGATCCAGAATGCATGGCATTCTAGAGGCCGCAAATGGTAGAATATGATTGATGTGATGAGCATAAATGAAATAGGTATTCAAATGCTTATAAAAGAGTATATTGCCAGTTTGAAAAATTTAATATCTACAAATGATATCAAAGCGAAAAGTTATTGTAGTTTGATTGCATCTATTCTACTGTTGTCATAATTTTTGGAACACAGTTTCTAAGATGGATTTTGTCCTATATAATAATCATATAAGACGGTTTTAATCCTCAAAAGGTCCAAGGGTTTAATTATTTTGATTTGAACTTTCACAAACTGAACACTTTTAGCTTCTCTCTGATTTATATCTAATCTGAGAAAAAAAGATTCGAAGCTTGAGATTGTCACTGGTAATTTTTCGGTCATTCACTAGTAATGTATGTTGTAATGTTGTGTCCTTGTTGGGAAATTGGATTGTGATAAAGTGGGCCCTGAAGAGTGGCATGTCATATAGCTCTAAATTATGCTTTTGATTTGGAATAAATCTAACAGATACCAGTTTTATAATTCCATGCTCTTCCACGTGATACTTGCTGTGATGCCCCATGTCAGTGTGACATCAGTCGCGTACATTTAACTCACAGTTGAGTCCATTTACATGATAGTAGGAGCAAAATGAAATCAAAATGCTAAGTTATCTCATTCTCATCTGCTGACCCTGAAGACAACCTTGTAGCTAACGAATCCCATTGACATTGCTGCTGCGAATAGTACTTCTGTCATTTCTTGCCAATTCAGTAAACTTAGGAAGGGCGCTATAGAACTCCTTCCGTTCTCTTTCATCGGCGTTCTGGCTATCAAGTCAAAGGGTCTTTCGTGAGAAAAAAAGCTGCCAGATGGAGGCAGGCTTCTGAGAAATAGAAAGTCTCTTTTCGCTACTCCTTACTAATAAAAAAGTGAAGAGCCTTGCGACGAGACGCGGACATTCCTCATGCTGCGGTTCCCTCGGGAACGGGTATCAACAACGAGAAAGAAGAACCAAATGGAAACAGCTCTTGGCCCAGACAACGTCCTAGGCGTAGGGGAGATCAAAACAAGAAGTCACGCCTAGACGACGACACCCGTCCTGGGCTTCTCTTCACTTGTGCCATAATTTATTTCTTGCATTTATTTCCTGCACTCTCTCCTTTGTACTAATATCTCTATGTTCCTCACTGAATTTAGGCATGGCATATTTTCTTTACAAGCATTAGAAATCAACTTCTGAGGAATCGTGGCTATACTACTCTCCTCTGATGCCAAATCTCTAACATAGTATTTCTAATTGAAACACAAACTAGTGAACAATAGGAAAAATGGGATATAAAGACATTCGAGTTCTTGCATCTCATTGTCAAATACTTTATCATGTCAGATTTCAAGCATGTATCCAATCCTAATCCCATCATTTATCTTCATGCAGTCTGAAGTGGATGTTGAAGCGCAGATACTGAGGAAGGGCAGATCAATCGTGGTTACCACAATCGATTTCAGACTTAAGGACACCAAAAGGCTCTGCTACACATCTCGAGCCACCTTTTACATCATGCCCGTGGCAAGCCTATAAGCCCAAGTTTTATATGGACAACTTGGAATAGCATGTATCCGTAATCTGTTGTATCAATAATGAAGCAAAAGTCATATTGACCCATGATGCCACCGCAACTGTTCCAGATGCAATAACTCCCCCCCGCCACCCCACACACACACACCACCCAACCACCACCACCGCCATCCATATATGTACTAATATGTTATGGTCCCGTTCGGCTGATAGAATTTTGGTTAAAACTGGTTGAAAACAACTGTTCTTGCTGAATTATTGTGAGAGAAAAACGTTGTTCCGGCTGAAAAAAGAAGCCGAACAAATCGAATATGGGGTAAGCCGAACAGAGCCTATAAAGGTTGGATGGAAGATCACGATCATGTGATGCTTATAAAGTTTAAGGTCAGAAAAAAATCTGCTGTGTTTCTCTGAAAAACAGTTAGCTTTTCAACTGCTAAATGATTTTCTGTCAGGAAGAATGTGGAGTACGTTTTTGAAATATTGTGCCCGCAAGTTTAATGGAAACTACTGTAACTTTTGATAGAAACCATGGATGGGACATGGAAATAGAGAAATGAAATAAGCATGGACATATACATCATCTTAACCCAGGAGGGGAGAGTGAGTAAAGAGGAGGCCAGACTAGATTTTTTTTAATCTCGATTTAACAGATAAGCTATTCTAAAAATTACAATAACAGAATGTGAAAATTTTAATGTACTTGAAAGAAACTAGAGCCATCTATTTAGATAGATCAGATGACTATAAAGTAAGGAAATTAAGCTGTAGGTCAGAACAAAAAAAATATGTAGGTCCAGAACTAAAAATATATGAGCAAAGAATTATTTTAAAATAAATTTAAAGGGTAGAATAGTACTTTCACGTAGCTGCTGCTCCACCCTCGTGTCTCCTTTCATGTCTCCGAGCGCGGGCGGGGGCGGCCGCAGAGGCTCCCCGGCGCGCACGGCCCCGGTGGACGGGCCCCGCAACTCCCTCCCTCTCCTAGCACGACGGCACGATGACGCCGCTTGCATCTGGGGATTCTTGGCGGCCGCGACAGCGAGCATAATGCATGAGCGGCGGTGGCTGCTGCTGAACAATTAGTAGAAAATGGCCGGAGCCGGAGGTGTGCCGTGCCGTTGCAGCTCCTGCCCTCGTGGCTGCAATCATTCACGGGCGAGACGGACGAGGAGAAGGCGGAGGGGCTGAAGCAGACGCTTGCGGCGGCGCAGACGAGGAAGCCTTCGAGGAGTGCTCCAAGGGTAAGCCTTCTTCGGCGACAACAGCGTTGGGTACATGCCTACATGGACGTCACGCTAGGCAGCCTGCCGGTGAGAAGCTCTATGGTTTCAGGCTCTTCGACGCCGCGAGGAGCCCGCTCCTGAACGCGTGGTTGGAGCGGTTCGGCGCGCTCAACGCAGCCGGCGGTGCTGCCGGTAGGAAAAGTACTAAACTACCATTAATTACTTTTCTTAATTAAGACCGGCGGTAAATAATTTTGACGAGAGAAATCGAGAAATCGGTGGTTCCTCCCGCGCACCCTAACAAAGCTCTAACTGAACAGTAATGGTAATACTTGGCCATTGTAGAACCATTCAAATCGAGTTCACGGTCCAGCTTGTTTACTCTACGTGAAGCGTTGGTTAAGGCGTAGGAGATTTAGACTATCTTCAATAACGGCATCCAAAATACAAGACGCATTCTATGTATGGGTAACGCTACATGTAAATGGTTTAATACCTTTTTTTTTCTTCTCCAACAACAAAACACAAAAAAAAACTTTTTCTACAAATGAATCTCCAGAAAAGAGGATACTCAAATTTAGGTTGTGCCCTCTCCTGACACTCAAAATGGATCTCCTATATAGGTACTCTGTTGGAGACAAAAATAGTACTGTCGGAGACCATTTTGAATTTAGGTGTCCTTATATGTCACCTGTTCACAGATTTTAGAGGGGACTTCCATTCCCCCTGGCCTAGTCAGCATGTGACCTCGCACAACTCTATACGAATATGGAATGATCCTCTAGTCTTGCTGCCAAGTGCCAACCAACGTCTGGCCCCAAGTGCAAGGTTGGTTAGACACTCTAACGGTGAATCATTTCAAATCCTGAAAATCACAACAAAATTTCACTTTCGCAAAATAAGGTCGACATATAAAATGCGCATGTTTAGCGAGTTGCTAAATAACAAGCGCCTGATTTTTACATTCTTTTCAGGCGACAAACACCATCCATCTAGTATAAATCCAACGATAGTAATCGTTCTCAACCCTGGCCGTACACCTTTTCCCTTGCTAGTCCATCGTCTTCACTTTCAGGCACATGTAGGATAGGAAATGTGTTAAAATATTTATAGTTAGACACTAGATTACTCGATCTCACGCGTGGTATTTATTATATATTAATTTAATATCCTAGTCATTGTTGTTAGGGCACCCACAACTACTGAGTCAGCTTACTAGCTCATATATTGCCACATCTAAGAGATAGTGCACGAGACATGCTCTCCAATAGTCTAGCTCAAAATTTTTCAGAGTGGGTCCTATGTCTTTAAGTCATATACGGAAGAGTAGGAGGGGCTAAAGTTTAGGGGTGTCGTATCCAAATGTTACATAAAAATATTCGGATAGTAATAATAAAATAAATTACAGAAGTCATCAGTACTCCGCGAGACGAATTTATTAATCCTAATTAATTCGGCATTAGCACTTGCTACTGTATATTTACTGTAGCTACACATTATCAAATCATGAACTTGTTAAGCTTAAAAAATTCGTCTCGCAAATTAATCATAATTTATATAATTAATTATTTTTTAATCTATATTTAATACTCTGTGCGTATGTTCAAATATCTAATGAGATAAGTAAACTTTGGACCGAAACTAAACAAGACCTCGTTCTTTATTCTGGAGAGAGAACCAGCAGTGGAGGACAGGTCATGTGCTAGCCCAGTTTGCCTCGGGACGCACGATTGATAGTAACGCTAGCGTGGAGATTTCTTGATTTCTCTTTCTTCCACGTCCTCAAGAATGACAAGAATCCAACGTCAGCTCCCTTCGAGCTCGCTGACGTGGTACCGTTGCGGGTGCCTTTACAAGTGTACCAAATGGTTCGTGTAAATAACGTTGCTATCACAATCCACTGGCTTAGTTCTACCCTTTATGTAACAGGTTTTAAGAGCCGGTCTCAATAGAAGTTTCATAGCATTAAATACGCTGATAAGACATGGAATAGATGAAAAGAGAGATAATAAAAATTTCATAGAAATAAAACTCATGTGCACTTTTTCAAACACATTGAGTCTCAGAAGCTGGAAGATGAACTCCAAGAGGTTCTTTATAACTTCCCATATTGATATTTTTATCCTTTATTTTTTATTTCTCCATGTATTCTTGTATGTTGATTTTGGTGTTTTCCAACTAGATCTCAAAATTTTCACCTTCTATTCTTGATTTCTCGCTCACTAAGTGAGCATAGCTAACTCTCCAAAGTACCAAACAAAATATAGAGAAATTGTTGGAAGACGAAGAGATATAGAGCAAGATTTTTATTAGAAGGACTCTACATGAGTATTTAAAGAGTGGTTTTAATAAGAAAAATCGTTGGAGAAGTTTAAGCTTTATATTATGGGCCGTGATCCTTTTGACGTTGCTTCCTCTAATCCTCTGTGTATGCTGCAGTTTGCGGTTGGCATGGACTTATTTTATCCAGCTCTAATTACCCTATCTTCTTGAATTGTTGGTCTATCTGATCGTCCAATCTGGCAGCTCTTGAATTGTTGTTGGTCTATCTGATCGTCCAATTTGGCAGCTCCTGAGCACCATTGCGGTTTGAACAGCCAGTGGGCAAGGGCTTGAACGAAAGATGGCCAAATAGCGTCGCTAGAAACCTGAAAGGGCCCACGGCCATCCTTGATCCATCCATCCACGTCATCGCCGTCCCGGCTCCCCCAACTGCCTCCCGAACTCACGAGCAAAGCTAACGCTGCTGCAAACCAACTCGCTCGCCGCAACAAAAACCACGCTAATCCCTGCCAGAAACGCAACTAACGCGAGGGAGAAGAAGAGAAAAAACAAAGGAAAAGAAAAAAAACAGCGCTAGGGTTTGGCTGATTGGCTCCCGCCATGGCGTCGACCTCTCCGCGCCGCTCCTCCGGCGGGGACCCACCTTCCCCGTCCACGCCGCTCATCTCCTCGCCGACCTCCCCGGCGTCCGGCCCCTCCGGCGGCGGCCCGCTGGGGCGGCTCACGAGCCTCCGCGGCGCGGCGCGGTTCATCCGCCGCACGGGGAGCCGGCGCCTGATGAGGGAGCCCTCCGTGGCGGTGCGGGAGACGGCCGCCGAGCACCTCGAGGAGCGCCAGACCGACTGGGCCTACTCCAAGCCCGTCGTCGTGCTCGACATGCTCTGGAACCTCGCCTTCGTCGCCGTCGCCGCGGCCGTCCTCGCCGCGTCGACGGGCGAGAGCCCCGCCGTGCCGCTCCGCGTCTGGATCGCGGGCTACGTGCTCCAGTGCCTCCTCCACATCCTCTGCGTCACCGTCGAGTACAGGCGCCGACGCAGGGACGCGGACCAGGAGGGCGCGGGTAATGACGATTTCAAGCTCAGGTGAGCCTCTGCTTGGATCGATCCCGAGCTCCCAATACTTCTGGTGTCGCATCTTATTGCCATCGTGATATGGTCAAAGTTACGTGCCACCTCCAGGCCTCCTTATGTTGTGCTGTGTTGACCATTTCTGTGCTCATGCTTTTGATTGTAGCTACCTCGTGCTGTTTATTGTTGGTGTTTTGAAGCCCTTCTCATTTGAGTTGTCTCGATGGGGGTTATGCACCTTTTTATGGGGACTCTTCCTTTTCCTCTTTATTTGATCCCCCTTTTCTTTTTCTATAATATGACAGGTCTATTACTTTTGGACAACTTATGATTTCCTTTGCTTAAAAAATGTGCATAGGGTGGTGGTGGAAGGTTGGTTGTCAGTGTAATTATGTTGTTTCGGTTAAGGTTGCGTTCTTATGGAAAATTTTTTAGAGTAATTGATGATAGCATGTGTGACTTCATACATTGCAGACTTGCAGTGGAACCGGGAGATTATTTAGGGTGTGCTTGAGGGGATTTCTCTGACAATTCTTTTATATGTTGGATCTGAATCCCCACTACCTAAACAGGCCCTTATTCTCTTGGTATTTGCAGCCAACTTTATGATGACCAAGATGCTTCTATTGAACGTATTCCCTGTAATTTCCATAAATGTGTTTTGAATATTTCATTGTGGTTCACTTGCAGGCATATACCACTTGATTGCAATCCTTTTAGAACAAGTGAAAGCAATAAGTAATGAAATTATCATATATAACAATGAAGTACAAAAACTGAAAACAAGAGTTTTAGCCTGAGAACTGAGTAGGTTGCTGGCGGATATTATTTAATATGAACCGATATCTTACATAGAAATGGCCCCAATGAAAATTTTGTATTGATTTGATGGACTTGTCTATTATTAGCTTTTTGGTGCTTTTGTACAAAGCCTTCACATGTCTTTCCTTCATTTTACCTGAATCACACTAGGAAACATTTCAATACTGAAATCCTTAAGATTACTTGTTCTTGTCATCATACTTACTATTTATCTGTTTCCATGTTCAGTATTGTGAAGCACTTGGAGTCTGCAAACACGATGTTTTCGTTCATATGGTGGATCGTTGGGTTCTATTGGGTGTCTGCAGGTGGTCAAGCTTTATCACATGATGCTCCTCAGCTTTATTGGTATGTCTGTTGTAACTTTGATGTGTGAATAAGGAAAAAATCTGTGTGGTCTTTTTTAAGTTCATCAATGTTGTTCTCTGAAATGTCTATCTTCTTTTTCTTCTTTTTTACAGGCTGTCAATTGTTTTTCTGGCATTTGATGTTTTCTTTGTGGTCTTCTGTGTTGCCTTGGCTTGTGTGATTGGAATCGCTGTTTGTTGCTGCCTTCCCTGCATTATTGCTATCTTATATGCTGTAACTGATCAGGTATGTCCTGTGCCCACCATGGTCGTCTAAATACAGCTCCTTTTTTTTCTGTCAAATGCAATGGCTAATGCCCTGTTTTGGATGATATGAACACTCCTGTTTGCTGCCCTTTGCTACATTCATACACCCATGCCATAAAGATATTAGCATGCCCTGTAGTGGTGCAAGTAATTTTAACAGAGGCTTTGCCAGGGATCATTGATGTCTCCTATGCTGATGTGCAGTGAGCTAGCAACCATCATTGTCTGAACTTTTTCTCTGTAGCTTTATTCCTTTACACTACCACAACTACTTATTCTACTTATTAACCAGTATTATTTGAATTGTTCACGCTTAAGATGGTTGTTGACATGACAGAAACGATTCTCTTCTTCTCTGCCTCCTGACACAAAACCAGTGAAACACACTGTTTTTGCTGAGACTATCTACTTGTTTCAATTTCAGCAGGAGGGAGCATCTGAAGATGACATAAACAACCTTTCCAAATTCAAATTTTGGACAATGAGTGATGCAGACAAGCTAGCTGCCGGCATTGCAGCACCTGTGGGTGGAGTGATGACAGAGTGTGGTACCAATCCTCCTGTCGAACATATTCTTTCAGCTGAGGATGCAGTAAGTTTTTCAAGTTTATTTTGAGAAGTTTTAGTGACATCATTGTGTTATCATTCTCCTTCTGTAGATATTTATGGTTGGCGCTGAATGTGAAATTCCATTTCATTTGAATAATGGTGGAATTTTAGGATAATTGCAGCAAACTGTTTACATCATGTTAATTTTTACATTGCTTGAGGCCTAAAGTCTATTATCTGTAGAATAGTTAACCATTTCCTACAGTGGTGCATGCATTTCAGAAATTTGAAATTGTAGTAGGATATTCCCTAGATTTGCGTTGACATTGGAGGAGTTTTAGTTTGGAAGTTGTTTCCTTCTTTTGCCACAGTACTTCCATAGTTACAGTTGTCTTTACATGGCGAAACATTACGCCCTCTGTTTCACTGTATTTGTCCACAACAAACCATGTGCACAAACCAAGGCACTACTAGTAACAGGAACATGAAATAACCATCTCTACTCGTATTATACATCATGGTGTAACCGTTTCTCTACTATTAGAGCCAATGTTTTTGAGACGTCGCCTAGTCGTTGCCTAGGCGACAAGGCGTGGTCGAGGGCCTGGGCATCGGGGTCGCCACGACCTCAGTGTGTATGGCATCCGCCTCATAGGATTAGGCGTCGCCTAGGCGCGAATGACATCAGGCGGATGCCTACAGTCGCGCCGCGGACGCCGGATGCCGGCAGCGGGGGAAGGGCGCCAAAAGGAGTGCGGCCCCGCGGGAAATCGACCACGCGCCCGCGGGGAAAGTAAGAGGCGTGGGAAATTGACCGCGCGTCTGCCTAGATAGCCTCTTCGCGCGGGAAATCTACTGCACGAGTCATTTACCGCGAGTGCGGGCGAGGGGAGAGGAAGAGACAAGGCGGCGGACGGACCTCGACCTCCGCTTGGCTGCTCCTCTGCTCGTGTCCACTGGCCGGCTGGCCCTGCCGCGGAGCCAGCCCTGCATCTCCGCTTGGCTGTCCGCCCCTGCCGTGGAGCCGCTCCAGCATCGTCGCACGTCGCTGCTGTACTCCGCACCTGCTCATGTGACTCTGCCTCGAGTCTTCCTCCGTCGGCCCGCCTGTTGACTGCGCCTCCGTCGGGTCCACCCCTGCACCTCCGCCTGGTACTCGAGTCCACCAGGGGTCTGTCCGCACCGCACCTGCAGCTCCTGCCCGTCCGCACCTGCTCGCCCGCCTCCGTCGACCGTCTGCCTGTCCGCCTCGTATGCTCCCTGCCTCCTCTCTGGTCTCCTCTACAGCCCTGCTCCTCTTCCTCTGCTTCCCTCCTCTTCCTCTGTTTCTTTCCCTCTTCCTCTGTTTCTTTCCCTGTCTCTCGTGCTTTGTTATATAGAGGTGACCGGAAGTGCTCGAGTTCTTTGTTTTTACAGCTGATAGCACAATGGCAAGTCCATTTTCCATCATCAGCAATTATGATCCCAGGACTGATTTAGCTCGGAAGGGAAACTCTGCGGATCCAGGATGGAAGTATGGGTACTGGCCAAACCTTCAAGACAAAGATGTGGTGGCATGCACTCTATGTGGTGCCTCACTTACCGGAGGGATAAAAAGGCTGAAGAAACATCTGGCGGGTGGCTTTGGAGATACAAGGAAGCGCATGAAAACTACCACTGCAATTAAAGTGGAGATGGAAAACTGCTTGAATAATCATCCCTAGATGATACTGACTAGAGATTTCAGATCTGCACTTATGCTACTTATATTTGTTTTGCCCTAGCAGCACTAGTCATTAAGTTATATTATGTTATTAGAGACTAATTTGTTGCTATTGAGTGATGAGAGATTTCAGAATTGCTATTTTGCTACTTTATGTTGTGCACTAGCACTCTGGTAACATTATTTATTATGGTATTACATGCTAAGACTTGGCAATATTAAGGTATGATTTGCTTCTGAATTTTAGTAGCATTATATATTAAGATGATCATATGGCGTCGCCTAGGCGTCCGCCATAAACGCCTAGGCATTGTGAAGGGGGTAGGGCGCCGCGCGTCGCCGCAGCGCCTCAAAAACAATGATTAGAGCATTGAATCAGGGGTGTGGAGTAGAAATATTGCAATAATTGCACACTACATACCATCAATGAACAAACATGGTAGAACGTTTTCTCCCAAGGCCTACAAAACAGTGAAAGTGAGACTGAGGGAATAGTATGTTTAAGTTTTTGTAGAATGTCAATTTGTTCATTTTTTCTTTGCCTTCCTCAGTTCTATGGGATGTGTGCCTCTGCCTGTATGGGACATGTCATGTCACTATCTTCTTGTATCCATATAAGCAGTTCTACTTCCTTAACACCCCATGGTTGTGAAGTTGTGATTCTAGGTGTCATTCTAGGTGTCTATGCACATAAAAGCTCTCCTGTCTGTGTCGAAATATTTATCTTGAACTTCTGTGAGTGTAGAAGGGTTTCAGCATCTCGCCATCCCTCTCTCTTTGGATTTGTTGTATGCACCTTTGAAACTAGGGAGCTTTGTAGATAAACATCTGATCTAGTTTTCAGAAATGACCAATCCATGTACCTTTTTTTTAAATAAAAATTGAAGCTAGAGTTTGAATGTCTTTTGCCACTTAAAGATTTAGAGTTCAAAGGAAAGAATTTGAGTAATTTGATAATTCTTCTGTCTTATCTGAGGAGAAGTTTCATATCTGCAACTTGAATCCAAATTAATTGTAAAACAAAGTTGATACATTGATTTCAAATGGTTTAGTTTTAGATTTTAAATTCAACTTTAAGTTTAAAAGGCAAAGTACACTGCTTTATTTTTCCATGCACACAACTTACTTTTAGATTGGGAGTCTCATTTGAATTCTATGGCAATGGTCAATGGATATATGATAGAATATGGGGATCTGGAAATAATTAATAAAATTGTAATATTCTGGTGCCAGCTTATCTAGCTGGCATGTGACCTCAACTACTTCTATATGTTTTTCGAAACAAATACACTAAAATTGTACTCAATGGGTACAACTCATGTTTTTCTATAAGCAATCAAGTTTGGTGTCATAAATCTTATAGACGTGTGACAGGCAGCTGAACTCAATTAATGATAAGCTCAGTAGTGTTCTCAGTGTCTGCAAGATCGATGTTTCCAGTTTGCCCATGTGTGAGCATTCAACTGGTCAGTTGGAAACTTGTAATTACTGCCTCTTGGATTGTGCCATTCACCTTTTGTGTACGTACCAGTCTTTATGAAGCTGATGTTCAATTCTGAATGTTTTGGGCTGGCTCAAACCTTTGTTATCTTCTGGGAAAGAGTTACCACCCTCTGCCCAAATTATAGGTCGTTTTGGGTTTTCTAGGACATAGCTTTTGCTATGCACCTAGATACACGATATGTCTAGATACATAGTAAAAGTTATGTATCTATAAAAGCCAAAATGACCTATAAATTGGAACGGAAGGAGTATTATGTTGAGCTCCCTTTTTTTTTTTTTTTTTTTTTTGCTACTTGCTTGTTACCACAGTACTGTTAGTCACATACATTTGAGTTACCGTGCAGTCTTACACTGTTATTACTACTAAGTCAGAGAATGCTGTTCTATCAGACTCAATCTGATCATCCCATTTTTAATGCAGGAGTGCTGTATCTGCCTATGCCCATATGAAGATGGTGTGGAACTGCGTGAGCTCCCTTGCAACCACCATTTTCACTGCAGCTGCATAGACAAGTGGCTTCACATAAATGCTACATGCCCATTGTGCAAGTTAAACATCGTCAAGAGCAATCTCGACAGAGAAGAGGTCTAGTTTACAAAAAAAAAAAACGTGGCAAAACATTTCGGGCATGTCCCAGTTGTGCTCTTCAGTACTACCACATTTATGAACCGAGTTGTGATTACCGGTCCTATAGTTAAAAGTCATAGGTGATGCGCAGATGGTTGCAATGTTGGTTCTCGTGAATATTCCTTTTAGCAATTTTCTGCAGGGGCTGTACATTCTCTTTCTGCTCGATCTGATTGCATTGCAGATTTATTTGTACATGAACATGGTCATGTTGGATCTTGAAAGCAGTCAGTTGTTTGTATATAGATTGCTTTTGGTTGGCATAAATGATTTGAGGACAATGTGAATGCGGGAGCAGGTTTATGCAGATGTGCAAATATTGTTTTTCGCAAAAAAAAAAAAAAAAGATGTGCAAGTATTGTGAATCGGTTCACTTTTGAAATATGGTAAACCCTTCTTTGGCACGCAGAACATGAGTGTCCAAACGTAACCTTTTTATGATATGAAATGATAACATACGTGTCAAACGATGAGATCATCTTTTTCTTGTATAAAAAAGGTTGCGTGTGAGAAGGGATTTTGGGGGTAAGTACAAGTGGTAAGAGAGCACAAGGTTGAAGCAACATTGCATTTAGAAGGCCCAAATTTTCAGTTTATATGTAACCTTTCATGATTTCATCTCTTTTGGTGTTGCCGGTTTGTGTATAGCATGGTGATGGTATCATGTTCGATGATGATGGTAGCCAGGCAGCGTCAGCATTTGAGTTTGGAGGATCCACTAAGTAAGGCGTGTCATGATCCGGAGGCTAAAGTTTAGTTATGTCACATCGGACATTCAGGTGCTAATTAGAAGAACTAAATATGAGTTAATTATAAAACTAATTGTACAGAGTAGACTAATTAGCAAGACAAATCTATTAAGCCTAATTAATCCATAATTAGCAAATGTTACTGTAGCACCGCATTGTCAAATCATGGACTAATTAGCCTTAATATGTCTCGTAAACTAGTCTCAATCTTTATAATTAGTCTATGTTTAATACTCCTAATTGGTATCAAAGATTCGATCTAAACTTTTGCCATAGGAAACAAAGCCGTTGGCTCATCATGCTCGCATGGATGACACGACACCACAGCACCGTACCGCTGCATGCAACGCGCACCTGACATGAGAAGCGTCGAACCAGAAATCACCGAGAGCTCGCAGCCAAAACCTCCACTTCGTTCCACCTACGTATCATCCAATCGATCCCTCACGCTCCATGCATGAGGCCATGATGGCAGCCGCGAGATGGTCTCTTGTAGTCGGCGCCGCCGTGGCGGTGGCAGTGGCGGCGGCCGTCGCTCTGTCTTCGCCATGCTTCACCACGACGGCCGCGGCCAGGCCACTCCCGTACGCGGGCCGCTCGTCGCCGGCGTCGACGTCGACGTCGCTGGACTGCGCCACGGTGACGTCGCTGCTGGCGGGCTGCAAGGCCTTCGTCAGGCGCGGCGCGGTGGTGCCGGCGCCTGGCACGGCGTGCTGCGAGGGCGTGGCGGAGCTGTACGCCGTGGCCTCGGATTCCGCGGACAACTGGCGGTCGGTGTGCCGGTGCATGGCGGGGCTCGTTCGGCGGTACCCGTCCAACGCCTCCGCCATCGCGCTGCTGCCGGTCCTCTGTGCTGTCCTGCCGCCCGCCGGGCGCGCCGCCGGCGACACCCTCACGTACTGCGCAAGGTACGAGCACACACGAGTACACGACGTACGCACATCGTCGATCTCTCTCGCTCTTATTCAGTCATCAAATAGAGCGGCAACTCTGGCGCTTGTTAATATTGTTACTGATTGATCTCGCAGCCCTTCTTGAGTTCTTGACCTCGCAGCATGGCCGCCCGTGCAAGGGTAATCATCACGACTTCACGAGCAGTATCTCTGCTGATCATCTCAGCATAGTTGCCATGTACACACCAGCTAGAAATAAAGTTTGGACCACTGTTTTTTTTTGGAGAATAGGATGCTAATAATTTGGTTTTGGTCGTCAATTTACTTAGCTTCACGTGTGAAGTTCTTTAAAATGCGCTCTCACAAGGAATTTGTGTGGGTCATGTGTGAGATTCTATGAGAACATGTTTTAAAAAGCTCTATATGTAGAGCTATTTTGCCAAATGGCTCACCAAAATCGTTTTACCTTCACCGATAAAGCTACTCATGGAGCTGAAGAAAAAAAAACTACTTTACTAGGAAAGCAGAGCTGTCCAAACATGGCCCTATTTTCATTCCCTTTGAAATCACTGTTGAATTGGTTCCGAGCATTTTGGGTCCCAAAGATGAAACTATAGTTGAAACTTTTTTTTTGAGAAAATTGCAAAAATACCCCACCATCTGTCATAGATTTTGAGATATATATACCACCCTATAATATGTTTCTATTGCAAATATGCACTCCATCTATTTAGTTGCAATACCACCCTATGCGGTGTACACATATACAGAGCTTGTTTGATAGAGCTACATTTCTAGATTCTCTGGCTCTGTTCCTTGATTCTCTAGTTAAGTGATTCTACTTTATTCTGGTGGGAGCATGTGAGAATTGATTCTAGAGTGATTCGTGGGTTTTGAATTGAGAGTAGTGGGGAGCATGTTTTTAGCTCCCACCTCCTAGTGTAAATGGAGAAGTAATTTTTGCCTGCTCCCACTTGAATCTGTGCGAGATTAGCTGTTTGGCTAGGGATGGGTGATTTTCATGGAGAATCTGCTCCAAGAAGCCCTGCCAAATGGCCTCACGTATACTTAGCTGATTGTGCCCACCGTTGTTGTTATTAAGCGTAAGCTTCTTTTCTAACACTTCCGTGCAAAGATATAAAATTATTAGGTTTGTATCGGTGATACGTACTCAAGGTACCTTACTGTATGAACAATAACCAGGGTACCTTACTGTAGATGAATAACAACCTAAATGTATTCATAGTTCTTGGTGTCCTCGATTCGTCCTTGATTTTTTTTTTTCATTCCATTTGGGTTCACCGTTACGATGAATTGGTTCGAAGCATTTTGGCCCTAGATCCAAAGATCGAGCGAGATGGACATACCCGACTCCTATTCAAAGTTTAGAGACGGGGAAAATATAACGCTGCCTAATTCATGCAGAGAGACAGAGACTCGAAACGTGCATCTCGCTCGATCTTTGGATCTAGGGACAGTGGGACACAAAACGCGCTGAACCCAGCACAGGAACCGACCGAGCCACCGACGGGGAACCGCAGATCGGACTGATCAGAGCCATCCGACAGACACATGTAAAGAAGAGCGCGGCCTCGCCTCCCCAAACCAAACCGCACTCTTCCGTCCTGTCCTCCCCTGTGGCCTCCGCTGCGCCTTGCCCTCCTCCCCACTCGCGCGACAAGCCTGCAAAAGCAGGCGATCACGCCGAGCGGCGGCGACAATGGCGGACGACGACTACAACGAGATGGACATGGGGTCCGCCTCTCCACGCACCGAGCCTCTTCCCTCTTCCCACCGTCCCTCCTACGCGTGTCGCATGAGCGCAGGAAGCTAGGGTTGCGGCGTTCTCAAGGGATTAGGATTAAGGAATTAGGATATATTATACTAAATCCTGGGGTTAGACCAATAAACATTGGTCTCGCTCGGCGTTTTGGTTCATTCCATGGAAACATATTGGGGGAAATCTCATGATCCTGTGCAGTTGTGCACAGTAAAGCATACCACGGCAAACAGGCTTCCAATAATTACTGTTAGATGGTTTCTGAAATTAGTCGTTGGCCTGCTATCAGTTAGATGGCTGTAGGTTCCTTTGTTTCGCAAATTGGGAAGTTTTAATTGTTCATCCATGTGCATGAATTGTGTGGACTGAAGTTTTCTGGTATATGGATGGATACGGTAGCAGAGATCCTAGTTAGACGTTTCATCATGGTACTGATTGGTGGAAAGGAGGTGGCCATTCTTATCCTGTACTTAATCCTCGATTGTTGAATTGATTTGAGGCGATTGTTGGTTGCATAAATAATAGAGCAAATGAATGAGCTGCTCTTTGGTTTTATCCGAGCAAGGGCTGTACCTTTTGTTTGTGAAGAAAATTATGTGTCTGTTTATGCTCTTAAAATCTTGCACTTGCCTGCTACATCCTTCATCGTTAGTTTCTCAACCTAATCGATAGTCCTTGTTTTTGGTTTGGAATATCTCTGATACTGTTTGATGTTATAGGATGTTTGTCTGAGCTCAGATGGATTCATGTTTCTTGGTATCTATGTAATTATAAAGTTTTAGTTGCTCACAAGTTGTCTGAAACATGTGTCCCTTGGTGATGGTTGTTGTATTTTTTAACATACTTGCTCTAGAATCTTCTCTGAAATTAGTATGCATAACTTACTAATTTCGAAAAAAAAATGTCCCTATGAGCTAGGTACAGTATTTTTTATGAATCCTTTTTACTTGTTGCAACTGGGTTGATAAGTCCTCTGAAATCAGGATGCAATTATGATTTAAGCATATTCTGTGGTTATAGAAAATATAAAAGAGAACTTTCATGCTGAGTGCTCTAGTGGGGCGGTGTGGGTGATTACTGATTACATGACTGAAAGATATGTATCAACTATCCTTTTGCATGTAGCTGGCTGATGTGATTTACACGACCATTGGTACTTTGCAACTGTGGATCTTCATATATAATATAGAATCTTGTTTGTTTCAGGTATGAGGACGAGCCCCTAGAGCCAGAGATTGAGGTGCATGACTGTGTTTTCTTCAGTGCTCACTTTATCATGTGTTTGTTAGAGGGAGGAATTCTGATTGACTTAGGCCCCGTTTAGTTCCACCCAAAAGCCAAAATTTTTTGCATAGTAACCGTCACATTGAATCTTGCGGCACATGCATGGAGTACTAAATGTAGACGGAAAAAAAAACTAATTACACAGTTAGTCGAGAAATCGTGAGATGAATCTTTTAAGCCTAAATAGTCCATAATTGGACAATTTTTGCCAAATACAAGCGAAAGTGCTACAGTAGCCAAAAGCCAAAAATTTTCGGAGCTAAACACGCCCTTAGTTTTTATGAACAGGAGGGGGCTGAGGAGGAGCTTGAGAATAACAACGAGGACGCCCCTGATGATATGGTAGGGGCAGAAGCTGAAGACAAGGAACAGGAAAAGACAGCACGCATGCGCAAAACAACAAAGTATATGACAAAGTATGAGCGTGCACGCATTCTTGGTACGCGTGCTTTGCAGATTAGGTATGTTTTGTTTCTGTGTATAATACCATTATATAGATTCTTCAGGGAAACTTAAGTTGACATTGTCAATTACTTTACAGCATGAATGCTCCAGTTATGGTTGAGCTTGAAGGGGAGACTGATCCTCTTGAGGTAAAGTTCTGTGTGACATGCAATTGGGACTGGCCCACTAGAATAACTTGTCTTCTATAGTTATTTTGGCTGTTAATTTTCATATACCACAAACAACTTTCCTTGATTGAAAGATCACAACCTTTTAACGTCTTTTATTTTTCGTAAATAACATTTTACCTTCTGAATTAAAGGTTGGATGATTGGATCTTTTGAATACTTGAGTGTGTAAAGAAAATGCACTCTCTGTCTTGTGATAGTGTCCATTTTTTGTGAATCTAGCTTACATCCAACTGCCAACAGATGAATGTGTTTTATGATGAAACTAGTCAGAACCCAGTAATTCTCATATGCATGCTGCCATTCTGGTTGAATGGGAATTTCTCTATTTCATGGCTAGGCTATGATAGTATACAGATGCTGATGAAAGTGATGGTTTTCATTTTACCAGTATGATTTTGAAGTATTAATTTTCTTCTTTGGGATCTCATTATTCCAATTGCTTGTATGCAACCTAATTATATTGTTGACCATGTTAAGTATTTTAACAGCATTCATTCATTATAGATCAAGCACTAAGGAATGAAGACAGTGATTATTCTTTGTTAGTAATTCTTGCGCAGGATTAGTTGCAAAAGATAGGCATGTTTCCTTTTCTGTTTTGCATGTGCCGAGCACCAACCTGTGGTTAGCCGCACACTTAGGAGGCCGTGGAGCTGGACTAGCATGCCCACGAGCCTGGGATCTCGGTCGTGCACGACATCGTGGGTGTGGGGATGGACGCACCAGAGCGCGATGCACGGGCTGCCGCTGAGACCTCCGTTCTTTGTAATCCGTTTCAATAAAAGGAAGAAAGCAACTCAGAAAAGCTGCGCTTTCAGGCAGCACCAAAAAACCACCGTGCATCGTCGTGCTCGTGACCTCCCACCGGCATCAACCGCCGTCCGGTGACTAACAAGTGGTATCGGAGCTCAGTTCGAGGGACCTCGCCGTCGCCATGGTGTCTCCGATGAGAGCCCGTGGCCGTTCACTGTCCAAGAAGGATGACGGCTCCGGCGGCTCCGGCGGCAAGACGCCGCCGCGCACGCCTACTACGACTCGTTCCCCTCCTCGTCGTTCACGCACGCGCGACGCACGCCGTTCGCGCACCCGCGACGCACGACGTCCGCGGGAGGTCGTCATCGAACGTATCATCCGGGAGGGCAGCAGCTCCGGCAACTGGCCGCAGCTGACAAGGACGAACTACCACGAATGGTCGCTCCGCATGAAGCTGAAGATGCAGGCGCGTCACCTCTGGGACGCCGTCGAGTACGACGACGTGGAGTTCGACGACGATCGCAGCGCACTCGACGCGATCTGCAGCGCAGTCCCGACGGAGATGGTGCCCGCACTCGCGACCAAGCTAACTGCGAAGGAAGCCTGGGAGGCCATCAAGACCCTCCGCATCGGCGACGACCGCGTGCGGAAGGCGACCGCGCAGGCCGTCCGCTGCAAGTACGAGGGCATCGCCATCCGCGACGGCGAGTCAATCGAAGACTTTGCGCTCCGTCTAACGAACATCGTGCAGCGTCTGGCAATGCTGGGCGACCCGGAGCCGGACGAGAAGGTGGTGGCAAAGTACCTGCGCGTCGTGCGCCCAAGGTATAAGCAACTTGTCATCTCCATAGAGACCCTCCTGGACATCTCCACGTTGTCCATCGAAGAAGTCACAGGGAGACTCAAGGCTGCCGACGACGAGCCCCCGCCGGCGCAGACTGTTGCTGGGAAGCTGCTACTCACGGAGGAGCAGTGGATCGAGCGCTACAAGAAGCGGGACCAAGGGTCCAATCGTGGCGGCTCGACCTCTGGCAGCCGCGGCAAACGTCGTGGGAGAGGCCGCGGCCGTGGCGCCGGCGGCAGCAACGACTCGAGGGCTGGTTCCAGCACGGGCCGTCCAATTCCTGACGATGAGTGCAAACATTGTGGGAAAAAAGGCCATTGGGCCAAAGATTGCAGGACAAAGAAAAGGGAGGAGCAAGCCCACGCGGCCCAAGACGATGAGCCCACTCTTTTGCTGGCCATCAGTTCCACCCACGAGCAGGAGAGCTCGTACTCCTTCGTACCGTCGCCGCCGCCGCACAGTCAAGTGCCGCCGCCACCGCACGGCTCAGGGCCGCCGTCGCCAGCTCCACTGCTCGCCCAGCCGCCGCCCGCTCCACCACTCACGCAGCCGCCGCCAATACCAACGCGCCCTGCTACCCCGGCGACCCAAGATGGCGCCGCCCTCCACCTCGTCGAGCAGAAGGTCCACGCCACCCTCGACGCCGCGGAGGACCGGGATCCGAAGCGCTGGATCCTGGACACCGGCGCGTCCAACCATATGTCGGGATCGCGAGCTGCCTTCGCCGACCTCAACACCGGCATCACCGGCACCGTGCGATTCGGTGATGGCGCCGTCGCGCAGATCGAAGGGAGTGGTACTGTGCTCTTCGCCTGCAAAAATGGCGAGCACCGGTCACTCCCGAACGTCTACTACCTTCCGCGCCTCACCGCCAACATCATCTCCGTCGGCCAGCTCGACGAAGCCGGGTACCAGGTGCTCGTGGAGGACGGCGTGATGCGGATCCGCGACGAGGAAAGGCGCCTGCTCACGAAGATCCACCGCAGCCCAGGGAGGCTGTACGTGCTCGACGTCACCATCGCACGGCCGGTCTGCCTGGCTGCTCGCGTCGACGACGACGCCTGGGTCTGGCATGCCCGATTTGGGCATCTCCACTTCGTCGCTCTGCGGAAGATGGGCAGAGACGGGCTCGTCCGAGGTCTGCCCCTGCTCACTCAGGTGGAGCAGGTCTGTGAAGCCTGCCTCGCTGGGAAGCACCGGCGCGCCCCGTTTCCCCAGCGTGCGCGGGGACGTTCCACCGAGGCGCTCCAGCTGTTGCACGGTGACTTGTGCGGCCCCATCACACCGGCGACGCCGAGCGGCAACCGGTATTTCCTTCTCCTCGTCGACGACTATTCTCGTTACATGTGGCTCGCCCTGCTGCCTACCAAGGATGCTGCCCCGACGGCGATCAAGCGCATCCAGGCCGCTGCGGAGCGCAAGAGCGGGAAGAAGCTGAAGGCGCTGCGGACGGACCGTGGCGGGGAATTCACTGCCGCGGACTTCGTCGACTACTGTGCTGAACTCGGTGTCAGGCGTGAGCTCACGGCACCGTACACGCCACAATAGAACGGTGTCGTGGAGCGCCGCAACCAGTCCATCGTGGGGACGGCACGCAGCATCCTAAAGGCGAAGGACCTCCCCGGCGTGTTCTGGGGCGAGGCAGTCACCACGGCGGTGTACCTGCTCAATCGATCATCGTCAAAGAGCGTCGGGGGCAAGACTCCCTACGAGCTCTGGACGGGGAACACGCCAGCTGTCCACCATCTCCGGACATTTGGGTGTCTCGTCCATGTGAAGGTGACTTCCCCAAGCCTCAAGAAACTCGACGATCGCAGCCGCAAGATGATCTTCGTCGGCTACGAACCAGGTTCCAAGGCGTACCGTGTCTACGACCCGGTGGCGCGGCGTGTCCATATCAGTCGCGATGTGGTGTTCCAAGAAGAGGCGCAGTGGAGCTGGGGTGAAGGCCACTTCGACGACGGCGGGGACTTCGTCATCGAGCAGTTCCCCACAGCGTCGCCCGAGGTGATCACCACCACGACGTCGACGACCACACGCACATCGACTCCAGGGGCGAGTTCGTCTACATCGTCCTCTTCGACACCACCACCAGGCTCGCCGTGGCACACAGCCGGGAGCGCGACGCCGGGCACGCACACGCAGCTGCACACGGACCCGGTCGAGTTCGTGTCACCACCGGGTGCCGGCGCATCGCAACACCTGGACGCGGACCATGACGATGATGTTCCCCTCCGGTACCGAGGTGTCGACAACATCTTGGGGTCGGTCACACGACCTGGGGTGGCCGCACGAGAGCTGGAGGAGCAGCTGCTGCTGGCGAGCGAAGCTGAACCTGTAACGTTCGAGGAGGCGCTGAAGCATGAAAATTGGCGCCACGCGATGCTCGACGAGTTCACCTCCATCGAGGCCAATGACACTTGGGAGCTGGTCGAGCCGCCGCTACGGACGCGCCCCATTGGCCTCAAATGGGTGTACAAGACCAAGAGGGATGAGGCTGGGCTGATCACCAAATTCAAAGCCCGGCTCGTCGCAAAGGGCTATGTGCAGTGACAAGGCTTGGACTACGACGAAGTTTTCGCACCAGTGGCTCGCCTTGAGTCCGTGCGTTTGCTGTTGGCCTATGCTGCGTGTGAAGGATGGGCAGTGCATCACATGGACGTCAAGTCCGCGTTCCTCAACGGGGAGCTACTGGAGGACGTCTACGTCGAGCAGCCACCAGGCTTTGTGCTCAAAGGGCACGAACACAAGGTACTTCATCTCGTCAAGGCATTGTATGGTCTGCGCCAAGCTCCCCGTGCCTGGTACTCCAAACTGGACGCCTCGTTGCTCAAGCTTGGGTTCACAAGGAGCACTTCAGAGCATGCTGTGTACCTGCGTGGACAGAGTGATCGGCGTCTAGTTGTGGGGGTCTATGTGGATGACCTGGTGATCACCGGCGACAACCACTCCGACATCGACAAGTTCAAGGAGGAGATGAAGTCGACGTTCCAGATGTCTGATCTGGGACTGCTCAAATACTACCTCGGGCTGGAGGTGGTACAGGCTGAAGATGGGATCACCCTGTGCCAGAGAGGGTATGCTGCGAAGATCCTTGAAGGAGCCGGTCTGGCCGGCTGTAAACCAAGCAAGACTCCCATGGAGCCACGGTTGAAACTGAGTAAGTTGAGCACTGCCCCTGCTGTTGATTCAACTCAGTACAGAAGCATTGTGGGATCTTTGCGCTACTTGGTGAATTCAAGGCCGGATTTGGCATTCTCAGTGGGTTATGTAAGCCGGTTCATGGAGAACCCAACCACTGAACATATGGCAGCTGTCAAAAGGGTGCTCAGATACATTTCTGGGACCTTACATTATGGCTGTCAGTACAAGAGGAAGAGAGAAGCTCAGCTGATGGGTTACAGTGACAGTGATCATGCAGGAGACATTGATACAAGGAAGAGCACCTCAGGAGTTCTTTTCTTCCTCGGCAACAATCTGATCACCTGGCAATCTCAGAAGCAAAAGGTAGTTGCACTGTCTACATGTGAGGCAGAATACATGGCTGCAACAACAGCTGCTTGCCAGGGAGTCTGGTTGGCACGCCTCCTCGCAGAACTCAAAGGCAAGGAGTCCAGTGCCATCAGCTTGAAGATTGACAACCAGTCGGCATTTCAGCTCAGTAAGAATCCTGTGTTCCATGATCGCAGCAAACATATTGATGTTAGATACCATTATATTCGCGAATGCATTGAGGAAGACAGGGTTAAGGTTGAGTCCATTGGGACTGCTGAGCAGCTGGCTGATATCTTGACAAAGGCTCTGGGACAGGATCGTTTTTGTGAACTTCGTTCCAGGATCGGTGTCATCAATGTACAGAACCTGCGCAAGACTTAGGAGGAGTTTTGTTAGTAATTCTTGCGCAGGATTAGTTGCAAAAGATAGGCATGTTTCCTTTTCTGTTTTGCATGTGCCGAGCACCAACCTGTGGTTAGCCGCACACTTAGGAGGCCGTGGAGCTGGACTAGCTCGCCCACGAGCCTGGGATCTCGGTCGTGCACGACATCGTGGGTGTGGGGATGGACGCACCAGAGCGCGATGCACGGGCTGCCGCTGAGACCTCCGTTCTTTGTAATCCGTTTCAATAAAAGGAAGAAAGCAACTCA
This sequence comes from Miscanthus floridulus, assembly GCF_019320115.1. Classification (NCBI taxonomy): domain Eukaryota; kingdom Viridiplantae; phylum Streptophyta; class Magnoliopsida; order Poales; family Poaceae; genus Miscanthus; species Miscanthus floridulus. Next base: position 61,074,682 of record NC_089582.1, read on the forward strand.
GAAAAGCTGCGCTTTCAGGCAGCACCAAAAAACCACCGTGCATCGTCGTGCTCGTGACCTCCCGCCGGCATCAACCGCCGTCCGGTGACTAACATTCTTTACATGCTAATATGCTAAAAATTAATGGCTTGTAGTTATACCATTTCTTTTTCATTTTGAAGCCTTTTGTTTTATTCATGTGGCTAGAAAGGATAAAATCTTTTCTCATTCTTACGTCTCTACTAAGATTGTGTTTCTTCGATATCTGTATTAAGTGATAGCTTTCTATCCAAGCGTTTATTTCTGTATTCCTGTTGGACTTGAAAGATTCTTAATGTTATACTATTTCTAATTTCTATCACAATACAATTGTTTAGATAAACGATTCACATTCTTGCAAGTTTTTCAGTAAAATATGATGATTTTGAAAGTACAATTAATATGCCGTACCTGTACCCATATATGAAGTTACTTCTATTATCAGTCAATTAATGGCTTATGAAAAAAGTGCAGAAGGTTTAATTACATCTGAATTAATCCTTCATGGCAAAACATGGTATGCTGTTTTATGGAAGCAGATTTTGTGCAGTTTTATAATAGCAAAAGTTGTCACCATTGGAGCAAATATTTCAAGCTCCAAGCCTTTGACAAAACAAAATTAAAACCAGTTCAACCTCAAACTGTCAGCTCTTATGTGATTGAAATGTTTCAGTCCACCCATATGTTTATATGTGATGAATTGATATACTTCTTGCTTGTGCTACTTTAGATTGCCATGAAAGAATTGAGAGCACGCACGATCCCATTCACAATCAGGCGATATTTACCAGATGGAAGGTGGGTTCCTTCATTTAGAGAAGCAAACATTTATGTATGATCTATATTCAATATAGTTGAAATGTTATTTGCATTGTTTTGGCACAGCTACGAGGACTGGAGTGTTGACGAGCTTATCGTGGAGGACTCCTGGAAACGTCAAGTTGGTGGCGAATAGCGCTATGGTGCTCAGGTCCAAGTCCTATGTTTACATGCATATCTTCTAAATGGCGGTGAAAATTACAGCTAGCGCAGAATTGTGGCTGCAGTGTTGTACTTTGGGTTTTGGAATGATGCAGTCGTACTGTATCTCCGTCATGTCTGATATAGGTTCATGAGCCTGTTTTGATCCTATCAATTGGGGCCGGAACCAATAATTGGAAACTGATTCCACCAAATTCCGTTTGGCTAGCTGCCCCTAGAATTGGAAACGGATTCCAACTAATGATAAGAACTTTAGTTTCTTTATTACTCACAAAAATTCCTCCCCAGAATCTGGCATTCGCATGGAAATTGAGCCTCCCCGGACGGCTGGTGATCTTGAAGCTCGTCCCTCGCCATCGTACGCTTAACTGTGGTCGAGTACTGCTACCCATTGGGTACTGATGACATGCCGCAAACCTATGCTACTCCCTCGCCGCCGACGGGACCTTCCACTCCACGAAAGTCATCCTTCTTTGTCCTCTCTATTTTTGGCAAATTCCTTGTCTGTGTTAGTTGCAAGTAGAACTATATTATTCCATCTGATTTTTTCTTACCTTGATCTGTAGTATTTTATTAGGATCTTGATCTTGTTTGGATTTTGTAAGAAGAATTTTAATCTGACAACTCTTCCATAGACTATACTGCAACTGGGAAATCTAGGGTTTCTGCTACATTCCGGATGATATCCAAACAGGAATATTAGAATTTGAATCAAATTACTATTGATTTTCATTCATAGTGGAATGTAAAAAGAATCTGATTTTCCAGATTTTTAGCATCCAAACTGGGCCTAAGAAAATTTGCATGTCTCCTTCATAAATCTCCTGAGGTCAAAATCACTCTAATTTTTTTCAGAAAAGCAAAATGCATCGTTAAGTACTTCATTTAAGTATTACTTACCTAGTGCAGTAGTCTTGATCTCTAGTTAGACCATAGTGCTATAATTGAAGCCTTGTTTAGTATAATTGATTATCTCATAGCATGGTTCTTCGTTCCTTAGTGGATGCTTTAGTCTGATCTTTTTCCGCGAGATTAGAGTAGTATCATATAGTGTAAGCATCATGCTTATACTATTGGGTACCTTAGTCTACGGCTAGTCCCACGGATAGTTGTGGTAATTAGCCGATGATGACATAGTCTGCGGCTAGTCTCAAGGATAGTTGTGGTAATTAGCCGATGGTGACAGTCCTGTCTATCCTATCAGCCTGTTCGCTGGTTGGTTTCTGGGCTGATAAGCCTGGTTGGTGCTGGTTTGTTGTGAGAGGAAAACACTGTACCATGGCTGATAAGCCCTGGCTAAAACCAACAAGCGAACAGAGCCTATGTATTCTCCATAATATTCTGGTCTATATCTATCAACCATTCTCACCCCTTTCTATTGGTGTTTGGTCTGTACCCGAAGTGCTATCGAATCCTAGCTTATTATTTCTTGGCATAGTTATTATATCTCTATAGTTTGATACTAGAGTTATGTTTAGTAGTAGAAGTATCATAGGAACCTTGTAGTCACTCGTTGTTCTCCACTAGCTACGTCGTTTATTCTTCGATACTCTTCTATTCTTCTGTGTCACATTACTCTTTTATTATCGTTACCCCCATTTAGAGTCGGGTAACTGATGGTGGCATAATTATTGGAAATCGTATCAATCAATTCTCTTAGCCATACGTTTTTCCTGAGGATATAAATATGATACCCTAGAATACTCTTAGGTGAAGCTACATCGATATTGTGTGTTTGTGAAATTTTCCATTTGAGCATAAGAAATATCAACAGTTGGCTTTCACCTGGACGAGTATATGTCAATGCAATTCTGGTCCATCGATGTTGGCTTTCTTGTTTGTTTTGACTGTTGCCGTTACTCCACACTCAGGGTTCTTGTTGTTCTATTGTAATATCCAGTCTAGTACTCTAGTTTTTTCTTCTTTTTAATATAAATAATGAGTATGTCTCCTGCTGGGTTCGGTTAAAAAAAATGGATGGGCCTCTTCTCCTACCACTACACCGAAACCAAACCGAGGATGCAAGGATGACGACAGATGTAAATTATTGGCCTTGTCCCTTTCGATGAAATTTGGCTTACGATGAAATGTTGCGAGAGAAAAATACTATTCATTTGCTAAAAAGAGCTGTTGAAGTAGTGTAGCAGAACCGGGCCAGTCTCATTGGTATAAGCATGTTGTTCTCATTGCTTGTGAGGAATCTGGAGTGTATGGACTTCCTTTTTTTTCTTTGTATACTCCCCAGCATTTTTCTCATAACCCCACTCATGTGGGAGCCTCTAGCACTAGGTCTGCCCTTTTTTTTTTACTCCCCAGCATTTTTCTCATGACATTCCTATGGAAGATTGGACCTGGACCACAACAATTCACCGTATCTAGAGTGGCCACGTGATACCTAAACTTTAGGTCCTATTCGGCTGTTAGAAAAACGGTGGAGGCTGATATTGATTTATTATGAGAAAAAAATACTGTTATTTTGTTGAAACGTTAAGGCTGATAATGAACGTGACCTTAAAAAGGCTGGCTAAAAAAACGGTGAATGTTTATGCTGATTTATTACGAAAAAAAAATTATTATTTTATTGAAACGTTACGGCTGATAACGAACGTGACCTTAAAAAGACCGCGACTCCTCTACCATCTCTAATAAACTTTAAAAAGTGAGTGCTAAAAGTCTTGTTTTTCAAAAAGTCATGGTGGTGTCAGATTTGGACCGACAGTCGATAGGCCTGTTCACTTGAACTTATTAGTCGGCTTATCAGTTAGAATCTACAGTATTTTTTTCTCACAGCAAATCAGCTAAGATCGACTTATCAGCCGACTTTAATACCAGCCGAACAGACCCGAAGTCCCGGAGGTGTCGACAACGACAAGTCACAGGACTACAGGAAAGGGTCACGCTCAGTCTAGTCCAGAGATAGACGGCGACTCCATCTGCCACCACGAACGGAATTGGAGTTTAAGGTGGTGTTTGATTGTCCCTCTTAAATTTTAGTCGCTGTCCCATCGAATGTTTGAATATATGCATAGAGTATTAAATTTAGACTAATTACGAAACTAATTGCATAGTTTGTGACTAATTTGTGAGATAAATTTTTTAAGCTTAATTAGTCCATGATTTGACAATGTGGTGCTACAGTAAACATGTGCTAATGATGGATTAATTAGGCTTAAAAATTCATCCCGTGGAGTACTGACGGATTATGTAATTTGTTTTTTTATTAGTATCCGAACCCCCATGCAACGTCCTCCCGACACACCTCCTAAATTTTAGTCACTGAATCCAAACACCACATAATTTCGGGGCATCGCTAGCGCCCGGATGCACGTGGCTGCAGTGAGTTTTCCCTCTGTATCCTGCGTTCACGTGTGGGCCCGTGTCACCTGATGTGGCTCGACCGCGCCTGTATCACCCGTGCCGCCCGACCGTCACCGGGTGGGGACTGCTCGCGCCCTCTCTCGCTTCACACGCACATCTCATATGCGACACCCAATCTACTTTTGAAACATTTATATGCAACAGTTAGCCAACAAAAAAAAATAGCCCAAATTATTCCTAGTTTACCCACTCAAAACGATGGGGCTCACATGTGAGCTAATTTGTTAGCTAAGCCCACGACTAGTTGTTAGCTAAGCGGCTAGCTAACTCTAATATTTCGCCCCAACTTCTAAGATCCTGTTTGGATTAACAATTAGCTATCAGCGACTAACAATTAGATGATGATCCAAACATGACTAGGTTAAATTTTAGCTAGCTAATTACTAGTCATAGCTAATCATTATTTCCTAGTCCATCCAAAACGGGCCTAACTACCTGATAAAAAGAACCGGTCCCTTTTGCTATTTTTCTGCCATTCTGGGGAGGATATTCGGATAGAGCAAATTTGAGCGAATTTTCTGTCATTCCCTTTTGCTATAAAAGTAGTAGCGAAAGGTGAGAAAATATTCGGATAGAGCTAATTTGGGGTAATTTTATCTTCTTAATCCGGCCATTCTGAGGAAGGAGTAAGATCTTTCCAAATTGGCATGCCACCTAGCTGTTGAGCTCGGAGAATTTCAAACAAGAAAGCAACGAGAGCATGCGAAGCACGCAAGGACTGCGTCTGCCCATCTGTGATCCGTGGAGTTCTGCAACGGATAGCCGCTCTTCGGCTGCGCGTGCAACAGCAACACAACTGCCTGTTCCTTCGCCTCCTCTCCGCCTCCCATCGCCGCATCAGATATCCGCACAAACCAAGCCATCAGCGCCATGGCGATCTCCACCTGGAGCGCGCGCCTTCTCCTCACCCCTGCTTCCTCCCGCGCCACCCTGTGGCCGTGGCCCCCTCGCCCTCCTGCCGCAAACCCCCTCTCGTCGTCCTTTCCTCGCAACCGTCTCCACTTCGCTCGCCCGCGCCCGCCGCGCGCCTACATCTCTGCGCCGGCGCCGGGCCCCGAGGCCGCCTACGCGCCGCCCTCCCTCGACGCCGCCGCGGCGGCAGCCGATGTCGCCGCCGCGATCTCATCCTCCGACGCCGTCACCTGGGCCGGCGTCTGGGCGCTGCTCTCGCGCCACAGGGCCCGCATCGCGGTCTGCCTCGCCGCGCTCGTCGCCTGCACCGCCTGCACCCTCTCCATGCCGCTCTTCTCAGGTGAGGTACTGGGGGCGTTGGTTGCGGCCTCTCTCGGGTGCGCCGCGGATGCTGCTTGTTTGGTTTTCTGAAATGTGCTGGCCGCGCCTTGTGTTTATGTTGCAGGGAGGTTCTTCGAGACCCTGATTGGGAGGGGGAATGAGCCATTGTGGAGGCTCTTGTCCAAGATCGCGGTGCTGTACACGCTGGAGCCCGTCTTCACCATCATATTCGTGATCAATATGACCATCATCTGGGAGCAGGTTATGGCAAGGCTGCGGAGCCAGATATTTCGAAGGATTCTGATCCAAAAGGTACTTTCACCCGACATCTCCTGTTTTACGAATGGAATATTGATTATTCTGCATTCTGACAACATTGGATGTGCTTGTATGAATGATGAATCGACATTTGCTGATTACTTGCATGGCTTTGTTACCTTGACCGCAGAGCTGTTTTAGGTTCTCCAACAATTCTGCCAAGTGTAGCTCAAACAAAGTTATCATCAATTAACTTTTTAATACACCTTCAGAGATAGAATTAGTCTTCGATCCATATGATGAAGTGATTCACATTGTTTTGCCTCCTAGGTTGCATAAGTACTTAATACAGTTCTACTAGGTAAATATACTACATACCTGGATGATACTAGCAGCAAGTTATGTAAATATTCATGTAGTATCAACACTCCAGTGCAGTAGGCATTGTATGCATCAATGATGAAATCTTTAAAACAGGTTGTGCTTTAACGTTGCCTGTTTATGTACTAGTAATCCGTTAATGCATAGCCTGTTAAAGCTCAATGTACTAGGGTCTTTGGCTATTGCTTTCATAATCATAGTGCATAAGTTTCTTTATCTATAGAATTTATTAGAGGCTGCATTTTCTCATTACATTTCAATTTGGTAGTCAGCAAAAGAGTGTGCATTTACTTCTTGTTGTTAATAGCTCCTTGCTTGGAACTCCCTCTAAACTTTCTTATTTTTGCCTTTTGCAGATGTTATTTTTCGATCGTCACAAGGTAATATATTTTCTAGCAATTACAGCACCATCTTCATACTTAATCATGATAGTTACCAAGAAGGAAGAAAACCTCATTAACAAAATACAAATCCCCCACTTGTGACTTAAAATGTATGTACTTTTTGAAATATCATCAATAGTACTGTAGATTGGAAATAAAGTATATGGCTCTTGTTTCCATTGTTGGTAACATGTGATACGTCTTCCATAATGGCATACATACCATTAACATTGGTCTGATCTGTATGATTATGAAGAATTTTATATGATTTATTCAAGATTAGATGAAAACCAGCTTTCGGTAAAAGAAAGAGAAAAATAAAATAAATATATCTAAGGCATCAATAATAGTGATATTATTAGGGGATCTAAAGCCTGCTGATAGAGTTTGGGCACGTGAATATTTGCTTTCTATGCACTCCTATCCAAGGGCAATTCTCTAAGTATGATTTTGTTTTTGCCTATGTCTGTCTCAAGCATGAATTTTTAGCTGTATGTATCATCCATGAAAACATATGAAAATGGTGCCTTCTAGACTCGATAAATTGGGAAGAAATTGTCTCTTCATATCTTGAGATAAATATCTTACTGTTTGATGGCAGGTTGGTGAGTTGACTGGTTTATTGACATCTGATTTGGGTTCCTTGAAGAGTATTGTAAGTGATAACATATCCAGAGATCGTGGACTGAGGGCACTCTCTGAGGCAAGAAACTTTACACTATGAGAATGTAAGGTTGATACTGCTAAATGCTAAGAGTTTGATTAATACAATCACAACATTTCAGAGGTGTACTAGAATGATATGAAAATGTTAACTTCAACCATATTTGACCTTCTGTTCTCTTGATCATAATACTGAACTTAGTGGTTCATTTACTTACTCCTTATTTCAGGTGAGGGTCTACTAAAACATTTTTTCTCCTACTTTTACTTTTCAGATCATTGGTACACTTTGTATACTTTTCACACTATCAACTGAGCTAGCTCCAGTTCTTGGGCTCCTTATGGTCTCCATCTCCGCGCTAGTTGGTAATCTTCTGATAACTGACTGCCATCAGTATGTCTCACTGTTGGGACATAATGATATATGTGATGAATGCAAAATATGTAGCTATTTTAGGATATAATGAATAATGGAGTTAGATCAGATCCATCAAAACCTATACTTCTGTGGTTTCTTGTATATAGTATGAACTTAAAATGCAATATTTTCTGTGCTGGATTTCTGATTTTGCTTGAGAATGTATTGGATATGTTGAGGAACACTAGTGGAAAGCCCGAATTGAGATAATACAGACAGTTGTGCTGTTTGAGTTGTCTAAACATATCTCCACAAATCATGTTCATTTGTGAGTTTTAATTGTGGTAAATGTTCATAATGCAATCACTCTGTATAAAAAGTATCTCCCTCTTTCTGCTGATGTTTTTTTTTGGTTTTGTTTTAGGTTATCAGTTTTTTTTTCTTTTTACAAATTGATCTACTTGCTTCTTGTCTTGTGCATGCTAAACTTACAAATATTTAATATCATTTTCTAGGATAGCATAGGATTTGTTTTTAAAATTTAGCAATGTTATATCATTTTGTAGGATAGCATAGGACTTATTCTGAAGTTTCCCTGTCCAACCCACCCGAATATACCTTTTAAGTTATTGTGTATTTCATGAATGATTTTTCTTACATTTTGGTGACAGATTACTACATTCTTCTTAAGAAATATTTTGCTGAAGTGCTATTGATAGTTTTAGTTGCATATCCTTTAACATGCCAGTTTATGTTTTTTTTAAATCAGCTATTTTCAAGAGGTCAACTGTTCCCACTTTTAAATCTTATGGAATCTTGCAAGCACGCATATCAGACTGTGCATCAGAGACATTTTCAGCTATTCGTACTGTGAGTGCCATTGTTTCGTCTGAAACATGCACATTTAAACATTAATTCAATTTCAAGGTTCATTCTTTTGTGTTACTGATGAAATGGTTTATCTACTCTCATCTTATGTTAACTGCTGTGGTTTATGTTATCCTTGATTCAAAAATTCATTTGCAGGTTCGGTCGTTTGGTGGTGAAAAACGACAAATTTCTTTGTTTGACAATTTGGTAAGACATGAGATGCTTAGTATTATTTTATTATATTTGGCATTCATTGTGGTTTTAAGAAAATTCTTGTGACTAAGGACGATGCAGGTTGAAACAGAGTTGGGCTTAGGTACTTAGCCGATGAGCAAGTTAAAACAGACCCAATTCCCTTGTGATTTCAATAGTTTACATTTTCTGAAGTGTGCTTCCTATCCATGGACTTTTGGGCCTAGAAGGCTGGAGCACAGTAGCCCATGCCCTGTCTCTCCCACACACATATTAAAGTAGCGCAGTAGCCCATGTCCCTGTCTCTCCCACACACATATTAAAGTACATACTGCCTATCTATGTTCACAATAGAAACCTGAAACTTGAAGATTTTGCTTCTAAACTTTCAGGAAATTCCACATTCCCTGTACTATAGTTTCAGGTCATCTACCATTATACTTAAAGTACCAGTGATCTCTAGTTATTTCAGAAGAGGTTTCCCTACGTGGAGTCGTAGAATCAAGTACCAGACTGATCAGAGTTGTCTTAACTCCCAAACATTTCAGAGTCTCCATGCATAACTTAACATGTTTGGCCATGTGGCACCTCTGTAAAGATGAAATCTTGACCATGCCATGCATGCCTTCGGAACTATCCCTAGGCAATTAAGTGCTCTAGTACATGAATTTCAGGGAATTAGGTTGACCATTTTTGAAAGCATAGAGTCAAATGTACTTATTCCCTTAGAAACAGTATGTAGGTTTGAGCATTTTGTTTAATAAATGAGTTAAGAAAAGGAGCCAAATGTTATCCCATAATTTTTTTTTTCTCGAACACGCAGGTTATGCACCATTTGGTTTGTAAGAGGCAGTACACCGGTACTACAGTCATACTTCATCTACTCACCAGTTCATTTTTTGGTTTTACAGGCACATGCTTACCAAATTAGTGGCACAAAACTTGGAGTGCTGAAATCTGCTAATGAATCATTAACTCGAGTAGTTGTCTATATATCCCTAATGGCGCTTTACATTCTTGGTGGCAGAAAAGTCAATGCGGTAAGCCACATAATCGCTTACATATATGTATTACTCTTTTTTTTTTACATTAATTTCTCTTTGGTAAAAGCGGTGCACTTGTTGCCTCTGTTAACATATAAGCTGGTGGTGCAAAACGTTAAAACAAGTTGACAAGCACAGAAACCCTTCAGAAAGAGGTTCAACTCCTTGGTCATTCTAGTTGCCTGGGAAATTTGGAAAAACCTGCAACAATTGTCTTCAATGGAGCCAACTTGAATGTGGCTTCAGTGGTGAGGGCAGTGTCAGTTCAAGGCTCTTTCTGCTGTGCTACTGGAGCTAGGGGCTGTCTTTGTGGTCGTGTTTTGTGTTAGTGTGGCGCGAATGACAGCGTTGCCAATGGAGGTAGAATGCACACACATACTCATCATCTAACAACCACTCCATTACTCCTTACTGCCTACTGTTGCTGACCGTTGCTTCTCAAACAAAAGAGCAAGGTCATGTCCTTCCTATATGACAGCAGCAATCACCACTAGTGCTAATGAAAATGATGAACACAGGGATTACTTGCCTATCAGACAGAAGGTTTTCTTCAGGAGCGTTGTTCTGTATTTTATTAAACCTTCTTCTTTATTGAAAATGATACACAGCTCTCCTGCGTGTTCAAGAAAGAAAAACAAATAAGGAGTAAGCAATGCCAGAATGGCCAGAGTTGGTGAGCTTAATCTGTGCACAGACACTACTTTATCTTGATGCGCCCAGTTCCAGTCCCCGAAAATCTCGGACTATGTAGTTAGGTTGCCATTTCACATTTTTCAAACCATCTCTGATTTCTCCCAATGCTCAATGCTATGTGTCTCGTGAATTCCAAAATGGAGCTCAGCTGTTTGGATGTTTGTGCTATGTGTCTAGTGAATTCCTAGTGTTTTAGATAATATCTGGCATATATGGAGATAAACATATTATCGTGCTAGACAGACTCTGAAAATGCTTGAATCTTTGGTATAGATTACCATTAGTTTATATCTTTGTTTTCTATGAGAACATCATTTTGCAACAATTGCATCATCAAAATGCTGATCTACTGTATCAAATTCATTCGCTTGAGCGTGCTTGCAGCTTGTAGTGGAATGTACCTCCAGAACCAAAAAAACTATATGTTTAAAGTGATTTGTTTGTCTTTTTTTATGGAGTGCAATTTGTACCTATGTTAGGACTGTATGCATGGAGAAACTTTGTTGTAATAGTTATATAGTCATTTAGTACCCTATTTGTGTTTTGAAATTTCATTTGATTCTGTCAAGCTTGGATTGACTGGTCATGGAATAAAAAAGAATATGATGATTCACCATTTCAGGGCAAATTATCTGTTGGAACCATGGTATCTTTTATTGGTTACACCTTCACATTAACCTTTGCTGTAAGTAGCAATTTCCGAGAACCTTTTGTAGTTTGATGTTATTTTATTGCATATTTAATTATGCTGATCATACATTTTAGGTTCAAGGAGCTGTTAATACCCTTAGTGATCTGCGTGCCACATTGGCTTCCGTAGAGAGAATAAATTCTGTTCTTTCAGCGAAGGACATTGATGATTCACTTGCGTATGGTTTAGCCAAAGAACTTGATGGCAAAGAGTTTGATGATTCCAATGGAGTGTATGAAAATGGCTCTGTTAACAAACATTTCATGTCAGAGCTGAAATCATCCAGTAGCTGTAGTAATCTAGCCTGGTCTGGTGACATTCATCTGAAAGGTCTGTTTGTATTTATATCTAGGATGCCCTTATATCTAAGCTTATACTATATTTCACCTTTTGTCTGCCTTATATATTATTATTATATAGCATATTGTTCCTTAGCTTATGTGTCATGATTGAATATCCTCGTAACTGAAAACTGTGTCATTAGCTCATCTTTTTTTTTTTAATTTGTTTTCACCTTTATTTTTTCTAAAAAAAACATACTTAAGATGAAATATGTTCACAGATCAAATTTGTGAATAGTCAGGGTAACTTAAAATTGTGAATAGTCAGGGTAACTTAAAATTTGTGAATAGTCCTGGTAACTTAACATTGTGTCATTAGCTCATCTTTATTAAATTTGATGAGAGCAATTCAATTTATTATTTTTATGATTGTTTCTGTAATGTCAATAGTACATGCAGCATGCAACCTCTAATGCACTAACATAACATTCTTGGATGACTTCAGTTCTACTCGCTCATGTAGTCATGTGTTTCTAGCAGAAGTCCATTTCTCTTATCCACTGAGATCGGATGTGGAGATTTTAAATGGCCTTGACCTTACAATTGAGTGTGGAAAAGTCACAGCACTTGTCGGGCCTAGTGGTGCTGGGAAAAGCACAGTGGTGCAACTTCTAGCACGGTATTATGAGGTACTGTATCCTATAGTGATACTAATATTTTTTTCATTGTAGCAACATTTTGAGTGTTCTCCATTTTTGCAGCCAACTCAAGGTTCCATCACTGTCGCAGGAGAAGACATCCGTGTATTTGACAAAAGAGAATGGTCTCGAGTAGTATCTCTAGTGAATCAGGTATATTATTGCAATTTCCACACCATGTATTTTGCTGCTATAACTATACATATTTCGAGGATATAAACTTCTTTGTCACTTGCTGTTATAAGATTGGCATAGGGTTGAACATGTTAGTCCATATTCGTACGTAAAAGAATCTGAGTAACTAAAGCAATCAGCTATTCAGCAGATTGAAGGTAGTTGCCACTCAAACTGGGTTGATTATGGCCTGATGGGCCCTTTTTTAGCTGACCTGATTGCCGCACATATATACAAGGCATTACGGCCCCCTCCCCCCCTGGGTCCTAGAGCCCCTGTGAGTTCTTGCATTTTCTGTACACATTGCCACTGGCTTTTAGGTGGTTTCTGGGAAACAGATAGGTTCAGCTGCTCTTTGTTCAGTTTGAAGTTTCATAGAGTGAAGAGTCCCAATACTTCAACTGCAGTTCAGTCATGCTGGCGTTTAGGTTACTTTCAGAAAATTTTGCCAATAGAAGCCACTCTTTATTTTGTTCAAGGAGATTCTGGCATGGAGCATCCCACACCAGACAAAGGGGCCAGTTTCTTTTGTCTTGTTGATCCACTAGGTTTGGCTTTGGCTACTATGATTTGAGCAGTTGTTTTTTTGTCTGCAAGGATTCACATATTGAGAATGAGAGCACAGAAAAAGTTTCAATGTACCATCAATGTATGCAAAGGATCGTTTGGAGTAGGTTATCAATGTTTTTTTTTTACTAATGATATGTGCAAATATATCCTGATTGACTGTGAAACTGTTATGAGTTTGGGGTCAGTTCTTGACATTTCATGTCAACCTGGAACTGTGTGGACAGGAGGGAACTCAAGACAACATAATGAAATAACTGCAGTTAGGATTTAACTGTTCTTTTGCTAGCTACGCTGTGGCTCCATGTGGTTAATTATTCATATCCACCCCTGACCTTACTGTTTTAGTGAGGACCCACCATAACAAAAAAAAAACCAATTGGTTTGTAATGAACTGCGCTCTCGTTGTATCATATTTTCACTGTTTCAACCTACATTTATCATAGAAATTAATAGGCATAGTTGTGTCTCATTGTCCATGCCATGTTTGAAACATGTTTTAATATGTAGAAGTAGCTAGTGTTATGAGAAATTTATATTTTTCTTCCATGAAGGATCCGGTCCTATTCTCCGTGTCTGTTGGAGAAAATATTGCTTATGGTCTCCCAGATGATGTTGTCTCTAAGGATGAGATAATAAAAGCTGCTAAAGCTGCCAATGCTCATGAATTCATCATCTCTCTTCCACAGGTACGGAAATCTTTATCATTGGCTTTAGCCCACCATTGATTGGACTAGTTATCTTCGAGTCATATGCTAATATCCTTGTTTGGTATTTTAGGGGTATGACACTCTTGTTGGAGAGCGAGGTAGTCTCCTAAGTGGGGGACAAAGGCAGGTAATCTGCTACATTCACGTTTAAAGGAGGTTCATAATTATTCTGTAGCAAGGTTCATAATTCTGTTGTGAATGTACACTCTTATTTGTTGCTTTGCAGAGGATTGCAATTGCACGAGCCCTCTTGAAAAATGCTCCTATTCTAATACTTGATGAGGTATGCCATTCTTACATTTCAACTAGCTTTGTTATTCTTTATATTTTTCCAAATATTGTATCAAGGATGCTAACTTAATTTCTTGTGGAGAAAAAAAAGTAAACTTAGGAAGGGAATGTCCGTGTGATTATGCACTTACTGTATTGTTCAGTTCATAAAATCGATCATTCAGTTCATAAAATCGATCCATTGATGTGGCATAGGAGATAATAAAGATAAATTATAATTATGACCTGTCATTACCCATGCTTGGGTGGAATGTAGTCATTCAATGGGTAGAGCTTTAACAAACTGATCTTGAGGGAGATCAGTGTCGAAGGTCAGTAGTGGTGGAGCTTCAGCACAAATAACACAAATAAAGGAGGGGCCAGTAATGTGTAATCACTCGGATTAATGGTAGAAATGTATAATTAGCGACCAATAATTACTGTAACTCAGGGAATCTGCAAATGGAGGGATTAATGGTAGAAATGTATCATTAGCTACCAATAATTACTGCACAAGCTAGATGGCTTGAGCTGACTGTATCAAATCATTGTTAAGTTGGGTCAAACATGTCTGCTGCATTGGGTTTATTGTGCAAATAGAGAAAGGTAAGTAAATATGTCGAGAATATTAAAGTGTCGGCACATGGATTCAGGTAACTCAAAACTATGAATACATTGATCTAGGGCAAAAAAGGACAAAAACTTGAGTACATACTCAAAGTTTGCAGGTGAAGGTCGCCAGTTATCAAGTGTAAACTTGAGAGTTTCTTTGGATGAGCTAAAACCAAGTTTTCAAAGTGTTGCCTTTTTAACCTTTTGCAATACTATAGATGGATGTCTGCCAATACTCTATACTAAAGAAATGATAGATAAGCTTTCAATAGACAAATGTGGTGTAGATCAGCCTTAATTTTTTAAAAAGTTTCAAAATAATGAATCTATAATAAAATGGCACATATTGGTGGTAGTTCATGCTCCATTCCAAATTCTAAAATGTTTTAGTTTTATCCTAAGCCAAACTTTTCTAACCTTAACCAGTAAATTTATAGAAAAATAATTGACATAGCGGAGTAAATGCACTCTCAGGACATTTCATAGTGGGTTTAATGAAACTGATCTGTGTAATATATGTTGATATATTTTTTTATAAACCATTTTATAAACTTGGTTAAATTTTAAAAAGTTCAGCTTCTAACAAAACTAAAACGACATATATTTCAGAATGTGGTATTTCTCCTTCACTGCGAATACACTGAGCCTACCTACGAACTTATGTTATTTTTGCAGGCTACTAGTGCACTGGACGCCACAAGTGAGCGATTCGTGCAGGAAGCTCTCAACCACTTGATGAAGGGAAGGACTTCTCTGGTCATTGCTCACAGGCTGAGCACCGTACAGAATGCACATCGAATTGCTGTTTGCTCAGAGGGCAGGATAACTGAACTGGGGACGCACGGAGAACTGGTTGCTAAGGGAGGCAGTTATGCATCACTTGTCGGGACACAAAGACTTGCTTTCGAGTAATAACACGTCAACAACCGAGGCACGGTTTGACTGCACTGTAGGGGATTCTGTATTACTCTATTTTCCTTCAGGGCCCTTTGGAACATAGGAATTCTCATGGAATTCATAATGAATTTCATAGGAATCAATTCATTTTCATAGGAAAAATATAGAAAACAGAAAAAAATCCACATTCTAAATGTGGCCTAGGTTATTATAGTTTTATATCTATAAAAAATGAGGTTATAGTTTGTTTTTTATCCACAGAAACAATATATGAATCGGAAAACACATGTATCGAAGTTGATAGTAATAACCTAAATAAAGTGCAACAAACTTCTTATCCTCCCTTACATTTCCTATTTATTAGTTTTCTATGGCCTTGTTCGCTTGTCTTATAATTCGTATTTTTTAACTTATTTTTTTTTCAGCCGAAACAATGTTTCTCTCACAACAAATCATCTAACAGTATTTTCAGCCATGACTTATCAGCCCGACATGCTATAACAATAATTGACAATAGTCTACGCAATGTTTGAAGCTAAGGAGATGGATGGTATTGTGAAAACATCGTGAGTGGTTGGAGCCTTTCCTTATCACATTCTTCACAAATCACACGCATAAGAATATACTTCCTCCATTTCAAATTATAGCTTATTTGATACATTTATTTTACTATGTATTTAGATATAATAATATGTCTAGATACGTAACAAAATGTATGAATAGATAAACTCAAAACTACTTATAATTTGGAACGGAGATGGCAAATTACCAAGTTCTCAATCTCAAAGCTGGCTCGGCTCGTCGCCGCGAGCCAATGGCAAATCACCGAGTTCTCGATCTTGGAGCTGGCACGGCTTCCTAGGTCCACCGAAGCTCACAACATAAAATAAGTCCTTGGCCCTAAGTCAACCTAGGCCTAAGTCAACCCAAAAAATTAACATGATAGGTTAGATTTCTCCCGCTTTATATGTTATGCTCACCACCGTCAATATTCGGTGTGGAACTGAACCCTAGCAATCTCCCGCCAGGTCTGAAACGTTGCTCCACAGCCCGAACCATCCCTTCCCCTTCGTCGTGCCGCACTGTGGACGGCTTGGTGAGCCGTGCCTCCAGGTCGCTGCAGCTCACCCCAGGTACCAGAAAGATCGGGTGGAAGTCGTTGACGCCGGCATGGTTGTTTCCGGAGAGATGCTCCCGGAGGGGAGAGGGCAGCAGGAGTAGCAGCAGAGACAGCTGAGCACTAGCCATGGATGATCTTTGGTATGATGGCTTCACGCGCGCGCAACTTCTCACTCGATCTTCTCTAGCCGACCCCAATCCAAATTTCAGCGATTGAAATAACCGAGTTTTAGAGCCGGGTCGTGATATATAGATGAAGACAGGAGACAGGGCCAAAGGGACACTATCGTTATTAGACAGGACGGGGATTTTGATAAATCTATACCTTCTTAATACACTATGTAGCGTGTTCAGACGTTGCTATGGGACAACTAAATCTTTTATACTAAAAACACACGAATCGTACGATAAGATAACAATACTGTTAAATTAAATACCGACGTTAAAGTGACATTTAATTCAAAAAAGCAAAGTTCGTGAAATTAACACAGTCACAGAGAGTGTGGCGTCGCAGGCTCACAAACTCTACTGTATAGACTTTTTTGTGATATGGCTAAGATAATATTTTATATCGGCGGAAAGAATTATTCAATATCCATTTCTTTCATGCGTCAATAAATCCATGAATAAGTTTCGCTGCATCTCCATATAATCATGTACACACAGGTTCAAGTATATATATGTAAATATTAGTGTCTGTCACATGGATAATACTGCGTGTCTTAAAAAATCTCTCATAAAATTTTAAAACAAAGTATGTTATACTCACCGTATAAATATGTGTGGCTTTAGGACTATTTCACACATACATATATTATAGAATAAGGTATCCACTTGAGTATCTGTTCCAAGATGTTGAATTAGGTGTTGTAATTCTTAATTTCGACATATTTTTCAGGTCAAGGCAACTAATGGTGATACTTTTCTTAGTGGTGCATAATTTTATGGTGCACCTCTTGACTATCTGAGTAAGGACAAGTTAGCACTGCAAAGTTTCAGAAAAGCTCCTGAGAAGGCCAAGGTTGAGTTTTCCTCCACTATGCATACTAAAACCTATGTCCCCGTTTATCATTGCCGATGCTTTTGATGCAAAGCAATTCAACATTACCATGATCAGATATAAGTTTGAATCTCTTGTGAGCAATCTCATAGAGGGACTCTCATTCTTTATGTGATCCGCCTCAAGGATATTGGCAGAACGATGGACACATGTTGGAATGTCGCACAAAAAATTATCCACGTTTTGTCCACGATTTATTTCTCATGAATACATGCGGGTATTATGATAACACTAACTACACCAAATGAAAGATTAGAGAGAATTTGCATTGCCTCTAGAAGGATTTATTTATTAAGTTCTTTGGACTCTACAGGTAGTTTTGAAATATCTGTTTGCATATCTTACCTCGTATCCTAATTCAAAATTTTGTAGTTTAATTAGAATATTTAAGTGATTGTATATATATAATATTCAATATAAGAATAATCTATGCATGATCTTCTTGAAAGATTTCTGCAGTGTAAAGACATCTTCGTTTTTCATGCATGCCTGTGCTAACGCTACGATAAAAATAAAAGGACAATATATCAATTAAAAAATAAAAACAAAACTCATGCTCAAAGTCAAAGAGATAAATTATGGATGCTTGAATTTTGTCATCCATTGTCTACCGGCGTACCTATAAAATAGACTGAATAAACAATTAAACATAGATAGAAAACTAAATTAATGAAAGAATCACTATAAGACATCAATCATCTCATAGCTTCGGACAATATCGCAAAGCTACTAAAAACTATAACCGTGCCCTCACCTCAAACATTGTCCAGATAAATGGATTACAATAAAAGAAATGGATATCATAGATTTTTTCCTACCAATATAAAACATTATCTTAGCCGCATCACGGAAAGGTCTATAAAGTAGAGTTTACGAGCCTGCGACGCCGCGCACTTCGTGACTGTGTTAAATTCATAAACTTTGCTTTTTGGATTAAATGTCGCTTTAACGTTGCTATTTAATTTTTACAGTATTGTTATCTTATCGTGCGATCCGTGTGTTTTTAATATAAATTGTTAGTTATCCTGTAGCAACGTACGGGCACGCTACCTAGTATAAATATAAAAAATGAAAAAGACGACAAGAAAGATTGGAATTAGGCCAATTCCTTTTGATTCTTTACAAACACATCTGAAAGTTAACATGTGGGCTGTGGGCTGTGGGCATCAAATCAAAACAACAAAAAGAACATGGATTCAACTATAAATAGCATTTGCCCTCTTTTTTTGAAAAAAAGAAAGTTACTGCAGAGTTACAAGATTGTCAATCTTATCAGCACCATCAATTTTTGGCAATTGTAGAACTCAACCGAGACACCCATTGAAGTGCTACATCCCTAGCTCGCAACCCAATTAAGCATAAGTTCTCGCAAGCCTAGCTCCCCAGCCATTATTAAACTGCATGAAGGGCTCCGAAATAAAGACCACTATTTAAAAAAAAGAGTAAATGATTATTGTTTCCTTCCATGCATGATTGTTTCCTTCCATGTATGATTATTGTTTCCTTTTATGCATGATTATTGTTTCCTTCCATGCATGATTATTGTTTCCTTCCATGCATGGTTATTGTTTTCTTCCATGCATGATTGTTTCTTTCCATGCATGATTATTATTTCCTTCCATGCATGTGGCCTCAGGTGATCGATTTGTTTCCTTCAAAGCAGATGGGGATCGCAGGGATGACAATTTCTTTTTCTATTACGCGGGGTTTCATACGGGGTGGGTAGACGGACGAACTAAAACAAATGTCGCACCAAAAGATGTCCACGCTTTGTTCTTTTTAGTTGTAGGAGATATGGACAGACGGATTTGCTAGCTCTGGACGTCCAATCCAAACGCTAGCTTCAGACAGTGCTCCCGCGCCTGCGTCTGACACCCAGCTCTCTCGCGTCGTGACCCATGGCGGCATGGTACGGTGACCCACAACGGCGCACTAGCAGCAGTAGGACGTGCTTCCCCGATATCTACTTTTGAAACATTCAAATAAAACACTTGCAACGTATGTTTGAAATAGCTGAAACACTAAATATGTGCTTGAAACATGCGTGTATAGTCATAGCAATATTTGCAACACCAGATGTACTTTTGAAACATCCGAATAAAACATTTGCAACATACGTCTGAAAATAGATAAAATACTTGAAACATTCGCTTGAAACATATATGTATAGCCATTGCAACATGTTCAACACCAAGATCTACATTTGAAACATCCTGATAAAACTTTTGCAACATACGTCTGAAACACTTAAAATATTTGAAACATATGCTTGCAACATGCGTACATAGCTATTGCAACATAGGCAACATCCAAATAAAACACTTGAAAACGTACGTCTAAAACACCTGAACACTTAAGACACGATATCGCCGGCGACCACGACCTACCTAGTGAGGAACTGCGGTAGCCTCCTCCTCGACGGATTGCCGAGGACTTGGCGGCGACAGACTTGGAAGCTGCGGCGAAGGCCTCGATGGGCGCGGCGGCGCGCTCGGCATCGGGCTTCGAGACGACGTCGTAGCACTAGGAGAGGACGCTGGGCGCCGCGAGCGTCTGCACAAGGCGACGCACCACTGCGTCGCGCATGCACTGTGACAGCGTCAAATACTGAGCAACAGGAGCCACACCTCCACGCCCTTAGCGGTCGCGGTAGGCACTGGGGCGGTGTCGACGGATCCCTCGGGGCTCGCGTGCTGGCTACCCTCAGTGGCAGTGTTGGGGGGCATCCTCTGCCATGGCTGGGACCTGCGGCGGAGAGTTCGGAGTGGACCGCGCCGGAATCCGCGACGACGTGGGCTCGATGGAGAGTGGAGGTCGCATGAGTCGAGTGAAGCCAGGCTCCAAACGTTCTGGAGTAGACTTTTTTTACAAACTTATGGAGTGGAATGTGGGCAAGACGCAGTTGGCCATTCTGGCTGTCGCGGCCTACGACAACGGGAGCGTCCGAACATCCTAAGCAAAGCATATCCGATGGATTATTGGCGATGAAAATAAACTATTGGCCTCTTCAACCTCACTAAATCCACTCTACTTCACATGGGAAACAAGAAACAAGCTTTTAATTACCACAGCGTACCACCATCAGATATAATTGTTGTATGTATTTTTCTAGACTTCATAGTATTACTACAAACATCTTTTTCAGAGGTGGACAAAATAGTTTTCTAGAGGCGAGGGTGTTCAGCCGCCTCTAGGAAAAGGTCTTTAATTTGTTAACGAGAAATAAGGTTACAAATGTTCTATAGAGGAAATAAGCGATTAATAGAGGCAGATGCTAAAGCGCCCTTAGAAATGAGATTTGTACAGACGGATTGTTTTTCAGAATTATCAAAAAATCATAAACCAAACCAAAAGAATTGCAAAAAAAAATCTGGGGGAAAACCCACCAGGCAATCACAAGTCACACAGTTCTTCGCGTGAAATATAAATGCTGATGGACTCACATCACTCCACCTCAAAGATATATAATACCTCTTATAGTTGTGCTCTACAAGTATGGCCGCCTATCTTAATAAGGAAAATTATCACATTATCGTTTGGAATTGTATAACAAAATCCATGTTCCACCGAGATAGTGGCATCATCATTAACAAATTCATAAAATGACACAATTTTGTAAAACATCTCTACAATTTTTGTCCTTGAAAGCATCTCTCCACTGATGCAGTGACAATAGGAAGAATTACGTTGGTTTGAGGAGCTGATAGAAACAAATAAGGAAAGTTGAGACAGTTTTGTGCATCCATGATCATTCTATCAGACTCAGAAATAGTATATAATTAGACACATCTTGCATTAGTACTCATGTTAATATAACAATGTAAATATGAAGGTCAGGGCAATCCATCCCAGCTAGCATGAGGGAAATTCTTTCGGACCAAAATAAGCAATGTAGGATTTACCTTATTGAAACTAGAACTAAATTGTGTACCGTTCAATTTAATAGCTAGATTTTAGAATCGATCGTTCCAACATGCTTTGATTGCATATCTAATTAGTCAACATATAATTGATAAAGTTGATACTGAATGTAGGCTGTAGCCATTCATAACATATGATTAAAATCACTAATTTAATTACACGATTTTTTTCTAGAATAAGTTAGACACTGAGTGTGCAAAGTTAACTCGGAATTGATGAAACAAGAATTAATCAACACGTAGACAATCTCAACAATCTTAATAGTATATGGCAAGAGAGGAATGCAACTATGTGTACAAGGAGGGCACAGAGAGCCTCATTGTGATTGCCTAGAAATGCGATTGTATTCAATATCAATAAGATCAGCTCACGTTTTTTTCTTGGAGCAAAGCAATCACAGTTGGGGGTACCTCATTCAATTCCTCGTACCAAGTCGCCATCCTCATGCGGCACACCGGAGCCGTGTCTGCGGAGAGCCTCGTCCAATCAATCTTTTTTTTCCTGGCGTTCTGCTGGGCTGCTAGCGTCCACGTTCATGAAGTGGGCTTGGCCTTTTGTGCTGCTAGCATGCAGCAGTGATCGGTGAATCCATTATTAAATCTGTCATTGGATGGGCTTATTAGCAGCCGGGCCGGTGTCATGCTTTTTTTTAGAGAGAAAATTACCTATGAGCCCCTCCCCCCCCCCCCCCCCCCCCCCCCCCCCCCCACTAAAAAAAAGTTCAGCTTCCTTTCATGGATCTTTTTTTAACTTACCTATGAGGTCCGAAAACTAAATTTAGTTACCTATATGGCCTTTCCGTTAGTTTAGGCACTTAATGGTGTTAAGTGAGGGGCATTTTACCACTGTCAAAAAATGGTTAAAGTGCAGAGTGGATGTCGTCAGGTGTTGACGACATTTGTGAATGTCATTTTTTCCTTCGAGGCATCATTATTTGAGAACATCCCCCTCCCCTAAGCTCTTCGTTTATTTTCTGCGGCGCTGTCTGCATGTGCTTTGGTGGTAAAGCAGGCTATGTTTATTGTGGTGGTTGTCATGCTGTCACTTCAACTGTAAATGTTTTTGTTATGTTTAGTTTGAGTTGTTGTATGGTTCTTATTCTCTATTAACATATGCCTCATATTTTCTTGCCTGTGTTTTTTTTTAAAAAAAATCATATTGTATCTATTAATCTAACCAAATTTATAGAAATATAAGATACGTATGATATAAAGTTGGAGCTTGGCCGGGGTTGGTATACGTAGCCAAGTCATATTTAAGATTCAGATCCGCACAACATATGCGTGATTGAGTTGGTATACTGGTATACGTAGCCAAAATCTCACGCACAATATATGACTGAGTTGGTATACATAGCCAAGTCTCACGCACAACATATGATTGAGTGCTACGCGCTGGTTGGATGCGTAGGTAACTGCCGGATTTCTAACAATATTTTATACTACGTAGTATAGTGTTTTGACATGACAAAATAGGTATTAGGATTAGAAAGTTTTATTTTGAGCCTTGGTTTATATCTTATAATACATCATCAATTGTAAGAAAATAGGTGTTCTATTA
The DNA here is from genome assembly GCF_019320115.1 of Miscanthus floridulus. Classification (NCBI taxonomy): domain Eukaryota; kingdom Viridiplantae; phylum Streptophyta; class Magnoliopsida; order Poales; family Poaceae; genus Miscanthus; species Miscanthus floridulus. The sequence goes on from NC_089582.1 coordinate 61,097,693, forward strand.
TTATTGATGCATGCAACTTTTGTACAATAGATTAAATATAACCTACTGAAATGATCATATTATGGCGTACTATTATATAATAGGAAGAAACAAAAGGGAGTGTACTGCACACAGCATAGAAATTGGATCTAAAAAAGGGCAGTGGTACTATCTTTATATTCCAATAAATCAATAACAACAACTAAAAGCAAATGAAAATGGTACAACTCAAGTAGACAGAACAATCATGTCTGCAGATATTATTCGGATTCATATAAGAAATCAGACATTAATAAATATTTTGATAATGACCAACTCGCGGAAGGGTATGTGGCGGATAGGACAAAACTAGCATCGGATATTACTCTATGGATTTCTTAAAGAAGAGCTATACTCAATTCTCACATCATATCAATATCGTCTCCTTATCATGATGGATTACATGGTTTATTTACACATGGAATATCCCTCCTGGTTGGGTGTGAATGTAAGCATAGTAAAAGTTAGTGGTAGGCCATCTTGGCGGAGAAATTAAAGAGTCCTTGGTTTCTCTTGCAGCCACAAAATAGCCTGTGTAGCTTCCACACTAATTCTGTCCCTTGACCTTATCATATTCGTATAATATTCTCTCAAGTTACCTTTTATTAGAAGTATTATATAGGATTAAAAAGTCTTACTTTGAGCATCAGTTTATCTTATAATACATCAATTATAACAAAATAGATGTTGCATTGATGTATGCAACGATATTGTGCGCTAGATTAAATGACCCTCTTGACATCATATTGTATGGTTTATTTAAAACAGAAACAATGGTAGTATACTAGGAATTGGATCTAAAAGAAACAAAAAATCAAATCAAATCGGGCTCGAGTAGAGAGAATATATGATCATGTCTGTAGATATTATATCCAAGTATGCATAGAGCAATGGTACATGACATTGATTAATCAAATCCAGATAGGGATCTTAACCATGATGCTGTAACCAAACTCCTTTTTTAGAATTACTGAGTACAACACAGTTGCTCACAACACACACATTCGACTACGTACTGTGGTTGACCATGACGCCATCACACACAGTCCACAGCTCTGACTAATTGTTTCCGCTGACGAAATAATCGAGATCGACCTCTTGCTAATACTTATGATCTGCCAGAAAATCCAAAAAGATGATGCTATATGACAACAGCCAATTCGCTTGCTGATAAACTAATAGTATCTGAAAAAAATATGAAAGGAAAAAAATGCAATACCCTAAGCCATGTTCCATGTCGCCGGTGGTGGAGGTTCAGGTGATAGACCTAAAACATGATCACTAGCCATAGATCTAGCGTGTCTACTTGCTTTTGGAATAAACAGTGAGTCCTAAAACATCTACTAGTACAGGATTAATAGATAGAGTGAGAGAGAGAGGGGTGAAGGGGGTGCAAACCATCGGCCGCCTTCAAGGAAGACGGGCTCGCCATCGCGGTGCTTGGTGAAGACCCGGTGGCGGTGCTGTGTCAAAGGGTGGCGGTGCAGTGTCGGCGTTGGCCGATGGCGGTGCTTCCCATTACTGGCTGCGCACCCTCTCTTAGATCGGATTAGGGTTGTGTCGGTGGGGCGACTATAGCTCAGGTGAACTTCGTCATCTGAGCCGCCGACCCCCACCTTTGTTTTATAGCACAGTGTGACGGGGGCCCACCAACCATGTAGGGTTGGGCGCCCCCGATCAGGGCGCGGATCCAAGGGCCCAATTGGCCTTGGATATCAACTAATATTCCCCCCCTTAATCTCACCTTATTACTTAAACTCAACTTACTTACTTTATCTTGTTCCCATTCCATTACAGATCAATGCATAGAGCGTGCCTCATCATCACGGTCAGTTGCCATTAGATTAAACAGCTACAATGCACCTTTATGTTTTGAAACAGATTCTTAACTAGGCCCTTATTGTCTAGGAATCATATGCTTTCCCTTAAACCCATGCCGGCTAAGTGTTCTCTAAACACGCTGGGTGGTAAGCCTTTTGTAAGCGGATTTGCGAGCATCTTTTCTGTTCTTATATGCTCAAGACTAATTATATGATCCCGGACTTTATCTTTTACAACATAATACTTTATGTCAATGTGTTTGGCAACACCACTTGACTTATTGTTGTGAGCATAACATACTGCTGGATTATTATCACAGTATAACTTAAGTTGTTTATGTATGTTGTTTACCACTTTCAACCCAGGCATGAATTTCTTTAGCCAATTCACCTGCCCTGTGGCCTCATAACATTTTACAAACTCGGTATACATTGTGGATGATGTAGTGACGGTTTGCTTTGAGCTTTTCCACGATATAGCTCCTCCTGCGAGAGTGAATATGTATTCTGACGTGGACTTTTTTTCATCTCCCGCATAATCAGAATCTGTATACCCCTCTATGTGCAGGGAATAAGATCTTCTGTACGTTAGCATAAGACCCTTCGTACCTTGAAGGTAACGTAACACTTTCTTTACTAATTTTCAGTGTTTTATTCCTAGATTACTCTGATATCTGCCAAGCAACCCAGTAACAAACGCTAAGTCAGGGCGAGTACACACTTGAGCATACTATAAACTTCTGATAGCTGAACTATATGGAACCGCTTTTATTTGATCGATCTCATATTAGTTCCTAGGACATTTAAATTCCCCATATCTATCGCCCTTGACTATGGGAGCAGGTTATGACTTACAATTTTGCATACTGTATTTCTTTAGAACTTTTTCTAAGTATGCCTTTTGTGATAATCCTAAAACCTCCTTTTCTCTATCTCGGTGAATCTCTATTCCTAGGACGAACAAAGCTTCATTGAGATCCTTCATATCAAACTTTGAGGACAAGAACTTCTTTGTTTCTAGTAGTAGATTAACATCACTACTAGCGAGCAAGATGTCATCCACATACAAGACTAGGAAAATGTATTTCTCATTCTTGAACTTTGCATAAACGCAATTGTCCTCTACATTTTCTTGAAACCCAAACTTTCTTATTGTACTGTCAAACTTCAAATACCACTATCTTGAAGCTTGTTTTAATCCGTAAATGGATTTCTTTAGACGGCATCCCATACGTTCTTTTCCTTCCACAACAAAACCTTTCGGTTGTGCCATGTAAATGTTCTCCTCCAAATCCCCATTTAGGAACACCGTCTTTACATCCATCTGATGTAATTCTAAGTCGTAATGTGCTACAAGCGCCATTATGATTCTAAAAGAACCCTTACGTGAGACTAGAGAAAATGTCTTATTGTAATCTATGCCTTCTCTTTGCGTGAAACCTTTCGTCACAAGTCGCGCTTTAAACCTTTCTATATTACTTTTGGAGTCATATTTAGTTTTGTAGACCCATTTATAGCCTACTGTCTTGGCTCCTTTAGGAATTGTTTCTAAGTTCCAAACTCCGTTGGTTTTCATTGATTTTATTTCATCTTCCATGCCTTCAAGCCACTTGGATGAGTGAGTGCTTCTCATGGCTTCTTCAAATGAGGTGGGATCACCCTCCATTTGAAATTCCTCACATTCATAAACTTCATAGAGTACACAGAAATTTCGTCCTGTGCCGAGGGCACACGAGCAAGCAGGAAGGGTCCGCTCGATGAAGCTAGAGATCCGCCTAGCTTCAGCGCAGGGATAGTCGATCCTGCGCACTCCTCCCGAGACGTGCCAGTCAATTTGACCCTACAATTGACAAAGAGAGAAAGTTTATCAGTAATTTAGGGCGGAACGTGCCGGTGTTGCCAGACAGTCCCGAATGTGCGGCTCTAAGAGCCAATATGAAAGGAGATCGACTAAATAGTCGATTCCAGCATATTCATAAGAATAAATCAATTAAAGCTCATGGGGTTGTATAAGAAGAATCAGTTATCATTCAGGATGAATATCATTATTTAGACAAATATTAGTCAATGGCAATAAGATGTCAATAATAATTAGTTTATGCTAAGCCAATGACTGCAAGTAACCGAACCCCTTTTGTATAAATGAAACAACTCATCATCATTCAACCATTTAATAAAGATAAATCTAATGAACATATTAGATCTCATCTATCGCTATGACCAGTGGGGCATGAGGTAGAATCATGCAGGCCGTAGAAACCACAATAGACTCGACGACCCTAACTTATTACTAATATCAGTGGGGCATGAGGCATAATCACGCAGGCCGTAATACAATAATAAGATCATGGGGCTAACACATCTTTCAACCTATCTCTACTTTAACAGTCTCATGATGTGAACTGTTCGTGAAAGCACTCAATATCGGCTAAAACAACCGATTTAGGCATAGCGCACAGTTAAGGTCATGCCTTATCAGGAACAGATCTACCAAATAACGATCCCACTCCACGGTGCTAACAGTGGGGTGTGAGGTAGAATCACATAGGCCGTGATAATGGGCCATGAAATAGTTTTCGATAGCCATTAGATCTACTCAAGATCAAACATGCCTTAACCGCACGCTATGCACGATCAAGATTGATATAAAACAGCCGATAAAACACAACTCATCGTTTAAAGTGTAGATTAGATCAGTCTAGATTAACAAACGATAGGTTAAAAAAGATATAAGACCGATTTAAATCAATCCCAATCGGGCGAAGTGATATTGCTGTAATTAAATAAACAATGGAAGCAATAAGCAATATCGGTAACTTAATGAATCTATCCGAAGGAACACCACCCTTAGATAGAGCCGATAACTTAACCTTAATCTAGTTCGAGCAGTGGAGGTCGATCGGATCGATGCAGCCTTACTTGAACTAGACAAGAATCAATAACTAACTTATACCAGAGTCGCAGTGGAGGTCGACCGGATCGATGCAGCTGTACGAACAGAGGTATAAGCCATGACGGTACTTACAGACAAGCAGTGGAGGTCGACTAGATTGATGCAGCCATACTTGCTGAAGAACTCACCGAGATCTACTCTACTCCTACTCCTAAGGGGTGGCTAGAGCAAAAAAAAGTAAATAACTTGTATTGGATTGATTGTGTGTCTTTTACAATAGACGGGGTTTGATATTTATACCCGGAGCCGAAAAATGAATCCTATTCTAGTACGACTCGGTATAATCTTTAGTACGAAGAAAACATTCCTATTTTAAGATAACTTGGACCCTAATCTTTCTCCTTTTGTAGAGTCTGACATGTATATTCCCGATGCCAATCATATCTCATCATCGTTATCTGCTGACGTCATTCAGAGAGAACTGATCCTAGTGTCGCATCCGAACCGGCTGATATCAATCCTTATGCAATCGACTCCTTGATTGGCACAATCTTGGAAGCCTGCGAGTTCCCGCGCTCTTCTCCTAAATTTTGGTGTAAACACATGCCCCCCAGTTTTGGGATAAAATGATTTTATACCAAAATTCTGGTTCATTGGCTTACCACGCCGCAACTGTTTTATCCCAAGATATACTCATGACTCTTGACTTCTTGGCCTGAGTTTTATATAACACCCCAATAGTATTTTTTCCAACTCACTCGTCCTATTTACCTTCTCCTTCTTTCTCGGGCCAACTTTAACAGCCGACGCCGTTATCGCCAAGGCCTCAAACCCTAGCAAATCACCTGTTCCAACAAGCCATCATCCAAGCAATCCTTGCTAGATTCAAACCAATTTCGGCTGCAATGGCAACCATCGACCACATCCTTGAGGTATGTCTCCAAGTTTCTTCCCAATCATCGGCCGCTACCTTGTATTTCTTTTTTCCCCAAACTTATTTTGTCTGATTTCTTAGGAAATGGGGAACGAAATCCTGATTCCATCAGCTATTGCCTCCAATATCTATTTTCTTGGGCCTATGGGTGATCCCGATCCATCTGATTTCATCCATCAAGAAACCAACCAAATCCCCTTTAAATAATCTGAAGTGGATTTGTCCTCTTGAAATACCAAAACTCTCTTCAGGAATTGGCTAAAGATGCCTAAGGGATGGAGAAATTGGTTCCGTAGGGTGTCTAAGAAAAAGGGTGGAGATTGAGAGCTTTATGATCTGAATCAATGCTTGACCCTCTTGTTGTCCGGGATGGAGAGGAATGATTCACTCTTGATTTCTGCATCTTATTTCTAGTCCAATGCCCTGAATGCCTTTGTATTTGGTCATGGCCCAATGACCATCACTCTGGCCGATGTTTACATATTGACCGGCCTTAGAATTACTGGATCAATGCAGCCTTACGAGTACTTGAGTGCTGGCTCCAAGAAACTAGCCAAAATAGCAGACTATACAGGATGGGCCAGTTACATTCTGAATCATGTTGGAGATGGATCAGCCGTCAGCAAAAGGGAATACGTGGCCTTTCTAAACATGTGGTTGGAAAGATTCATTTTCTGTGGGTCATCTTGTGGTCCAACCTATAGTCACAAACTCATGGTGGAGCACCTAGCATTAGGCAAAGATATCCCTCTTGGAAAGTATCTGCTAGGAGTCGCTTATCATCTGATGTACCAGGTGGCTGCCCAATTTCTAAAGAATGAACCAGTGCATATTGCCAGTGGCCCTTGGTGGTTAATACAACTATGGCTGAACCTGTATATGCATAAGTTTGTGAGGTCTAATCTCAAAAGACCGAGCTTTCCTTCTTCTAACTTTGATGAGGAATATAAAGGTGAAGAAGGAAGAACCTGGCAATGCATGAGCCATGGTGAGGCTGTATCGGCCATAACAATTGATTTTGACATTGGCCATCTCTTCAAGAAGTTCTACAGAGGGTTTGATGTAGACATCCTAACTTGGCTACCATATGATGACGAGAATGATGAGCTGATCTTCCCATTCAAGTTTTGATTTGAGTCAGGCTGTTCGGACGATGAGGCGGCCATAATCTTCAATTCTTTCGTCAAGCCTTGTGTTCTTCCAGCCAAGTTTCATCATGGCCATGGCAAAATGGTTACAGGCTCTTTCATTTCAGGCAACCTTCCAATTTATGAGTTTTACAGCCCATCCTTTGTAGCTTGTCAGTTTAGTTTTGGTCAATTGCTTCCTCAGCTATTCTTCAAGAACATACTGAAGCCACGGGAAGATATCAATGAAGTACTAGAAGCCTCTAGAGTTTTTCAACTAGGATCAGATCTTCCCTCCTTCTATTTGCATGACTGGGTTAGAGTCAGCCTCTCTTCCACTCTCTTCAACTCCTGGTGGCAAGAATGGTGCTCCCATCTTTTCTGTGGATCGGTCCATCCTTTGTGTGTAGCTTTGGATGGGGAATTCGCTTCTGATAGAGAGGTAATTTGCCATCTTCTTTCAAGAAAATTATTCGATGAATTCTTTTGCCAACTGTTTTAACTGATCCTTTTTAGGACGCTGAATTTGATCCTCCAAGCTTGGATAGGAAGGGGCGTCCTATAAACTATCAACCACCATGTCCTGTTTCAAGAATGGGATCGGCTGCGCCTACACTGGGGAAACTGATGAAAACTCATGCTGCCCCCACCGTCGTAACATATCAGTCTTCAAAGCGCAAGGCAGCTCAAGGTACAACCCAAAAAACTACTACTAGGAAGAGACTCCGCCAAACGAGGCCATCAGCTGCTTAGGTAAACAATTTATCTTCTTCTTGAAAATGTTATTCAACTGCTGATTCCATTCTTTCACAGCTATCGAGCATTGCGTCCCAACCTGCTCTAGGTGCGGAACTACTATCCTAGGTGTTTGACTCAGCACCATCTGAACCCCCATTGGCTGATCCTCAAGAGGAGCAGAATTTGGTTGAAATAACCGATGCTTCCATATCAACAGAAAATCTGAGTTTTATCCTTGATGCTTGTCAAAGCATTTTCTTTGACTTCTTGATTTACTTAGTCTTTTACCCCTCATCTGACTTCTTAACGTGCTAGATATTTTCTGAGGAAACACCTGTGCAAGATCAGGAGCCTGACAGTCTGCTTAGCAATCCTATTGGTGTTGAAGGTGGTCTTGTTGCCGTCGACACTCAAACTGTCGATTCCCCAGTTCGGCAAACAACTGATGGTAAGGAAGTTATTTTCTAAATTTATCTTTCTGGAACAAACATGAACTAAAAATCTTCCAATGTTTGCAGATGTAAATGTTGAGAGTCCAGATCTGATTCAACCAAACGTCACCGGTGCATCATTAGTTGTTCCTCCTCTCTAGGTAGAAACTTCAGAGAAGGTGTAGTATCTTCTTAACTATCCATTTCATTATGAACTAACTCAAACCTCCTAATTGAGATTTCCTTATACATAGGCACTCAATCTCCTAGCTCTGAGCTATTCCTTTAATCTCGAGGAATATTTAGATGAAGATGAAGTTAGTTCGTCAGCCACCTCTTTTAAGGAAGCTTTGTCAGAAGAGACCAGAAATTGGCTAAGAGATGTATTGCTAATGCTTGAGAAGAATATAGCCAATTTGGTCTAAGACACTGATTCAATGCAGAGAGTCCTCTTGGCCATCATGAGTAATCCATCCCCAGCTCTCTCCAGAATCTTATCATCTTTGTCTATCTTTGAAGCTCAGGCCCTGAAGGTGGAAAAGGCTCAGAGGAATCTATCTGATCGTGAAACTTTACTAGCCAAGAGGAATTTGAACAAGCAAGAGACTAAAGAGCTAACACAATTGATTGATGATCTGAAGAATTCCTCCCTCAGGACAGATCCAGAATTGTCCTAACTGGAGATCAAGCGCGCAGAACTTGAGAGGGAGCTAGAAAATGTGAAGGCTGCCATTGACCATCGCAAGTCCACCCTAGCCCGAATACCTGATGTCATCAAACAGAAGAAGCAAGAACTGCTGGCCAAGGTTAGAGAAGATAGGGTCATCCACAACGGCCTTGAGGACATTCCTAGATCAGCCAAAGAATATAAGCAACAGATTGCAGAAGCTGATGCTATTCGGCTAGAAGTACTGAACGCAATCTAGGATGCTCTAGCCTTGTAATTTGCATGTTAACGCGTATCTTGTGTAGAATCGATCATACTCTTCATCACTTAATCGTAATTCTTGTTTTCGCTAAAGAGCCAATTTGAGATAGTCGATCCCAGACTTCTAATCTTAATCCAATTAAGTCTAAAAACATGACCTTCATTAAGCGAACCCCTCAATCTTCTATCCTTGATCACCCAACACCGTATTCTCTTCGGCATTAGTGAAGTGGCGCCTCGCTTTCTATTGATTGCGGTTGCCTTTTGCACGCCTCGAGGCGTCCGCCTCTTCGCTTCATGTCTTCAAATACCGGCCGAGGGTTCTGACCTTGAGCACATCCGCATTTGCAACCATTCTTGTTCCTCTGCATTTCTCCACCCTCGTAGAACACTATAGCGGCCTTCCTCCCTTCTCGTAGATCCAAACAACTTCATGGCCGACAAGGAGAACCGCGGCAAGTGTGTGGTGGAGGAGGTTCTGGAAGAGAACATGCCAGTGAATCAGTGCCTCTGACGTATGAGGTGAGATCGACATCCTCTTCTTGTAATGGCGAACTATTTTGATTTGTCCATAGATTCATTTTGAATGTTAGTCTCCATCTTCTTCCCAGGGCCGGTTAGCCCTCTAACGCCGCATCTCCCACGCTCGCCTCATCGTCAGACTCCTCTGACTCATACAACGGCGACGACGCCCGGTGTTTTCTCCGAGAGTGGCGTGCGGCTCAGAACCGCTATTCCGAAGTGACTCAGGAGAATGGCCAGCTCAAGATCCATCTTAGGGTTTCTCAGGCCACTCTTCATGCGGCCGAGGAAGAGGCTAGTGCTGTTCAAGCGCGGATGGCTGAGTCTAACGCCATGGTGGCGGGTAAGATGAATCCTAGGAACACTTTACTCTGATTTCCATTGTCTTTTATGTTGACAACTCTTCTGTTTCCGCGATCGTCAGCCCTAACAGTGCAGTTGGAGTCTCTTCAACTGGCGGTGAACACGGCCGTGGATGACGTCAATGCTTGGGGTTCCCTCATCAATGCTCGCCTCAACGACATTTCGGCCCATGCTCAGGAGATCGCCCTCCATGGCGTTCATCATGGTGCGGCGATGGTGCTAACCATGGCGCAAGTCTAGACTGGGTACGAGCTCCATGCCATGGAGATGGGTTTCCCCATGGGCGACGGTCTTGAGGAACATGAGGACTTGATGGAAGAATTTGGCATAGCGGTGGAGACCATTGTGAACATCACATCCACTCAGGATGTAGTGAACAAGGTCTTCGAATAGTTTGTACTTTGGGTAAACCGATGAACAAAGACTCCTGTTCTTTCATGAATGGGTCTCAGTGCAATGCCCTTGTGTATGACTGTTTTTGTTTTTATTTCTTTTTTGCTCTGGAGGCGATACATATCGTATTGGCTTTTATGTCTTTGAAGATTTTTTGTTTTATGAACTAGCGGCGATACCTTTCTGGTATCGGCTATTAGAGCCGATGACTGAACAAATCGGCTATCAAATGTTGATCAAATGCTAGGATAACGTCCCTTTAAATATTTTGCTGCAGAACTTTTCATACCAAAGGTTAAACGATTGATCAACCTAGGTCAAGCATCTCGTTAAGACAAACAGAACTCCTTTAAGAGATCTATCAACTTTGAACCACACTTATGATTCGACTTAGCATTCACATATGTTGGCCTAAACCCATCTCCAGGACCAATGCTTATTTTTTCTTAATCCCATGGCCGACGTGAAGCCATGACTTTTTACTAAAACAAACTCTCAGAGCTGATTGGTTGCATTGGCTATTGGCTTTCATTGCTGATTTTAATGAAGCCTCCTTCCCATAATTTGCCATAAAAGCATTCAAAATCTCCTAGTTCCTAAAAGACTAGATCGGCTGTTGCGATGCTCATAGATTCATCAGCGTGAACCAACTCGACATCATCTCCATGCCATTGAATCAAATACTGATGCATGGTTGATGGTACACAATAGTTTGCATGAATCCAATCACAACTAAGGAGCAAACTGTACGACCCTTTTCCATCAATGATGAAGAATGTGGTGAGCAGAGTCTTACTTCTGATTATCAACTCGACATTTATTGCCCCCCGGGTGTTGGACGCAATACCTCCAAAATCCTTCAGCATCATGTCAGTCTCCATCAGATCTCATAGTCCATTGCCAAGTTTATGAAAAGTGGTGTAAGACATAAGATTGACAGAAGCACCTCCGTCCACCAACATCTTGTTCATCGGCTTCCCATCAACAAAACCTTTCATATATAAAGCCTTTAAGTGCTAATGCTTGACTGGTTTATCAAATATTGCTTGTTGCACAACCGTCAACTTGGTAACTATCTCCTCCTATTCTGATTCATCAAAATCTAAATAAACTTCTTGATCTATTGGAGCTCTGAATTCTGATAGCAACAGAAAAGCCATTTGGATCTTAGCCGATGGTTGCTTTCTATCAGTTGTTCACTTAGTATGCCATACTTGAGGTTTACCGGATGCCTGAGCCTATTCCAACTCTTTATTGCTTAGGCATTGCACCCTTCTCTTCTGGCTTCTTATCAAACCTCCCGGACACCATTGGCCTGCCTGCCAAATATATTCTCTCTCGTTGCCTTCTTCTTCATAATCAACCCAGTCTTGGTCAACAACTTGTTTCCTAAGCCGATCGTGAACACTTTTATTTTTTAAACATCGATCCATGTTATTATGGTGATATGCATCTTGAGCATGGATAGACTGGCGGTTGGTTTGAGATTGCCTAAACTCCCAATATTGGTTGCTGCATTTTGGACAGTCATGTCTGGTAGGAAACTTCAAACCTTCATTCCAGCAATGTCTGAAGAAAGAACAATTCCAATGTGATTTGGCTTGCTTCCTTTCATACCTCTATTTTTCTAGTTGACGCTGGTATTCTTGATCCTTTAACCAATGTTGATAATCCTTTTCCTTCTACCGCTGCCACTTATTCAACAGGATCCGAGATGTAACTCACGGCCTTATCGCCCCATCTTTTGACTTTTCCCCTTGCTCATATTGGCTCTTTTGCTTATCATGACGTCTTCTAATTTCTCTGTATTTGTCGGCCGATATTTGCATCTCGGGATCGATTGTCCTAGCTTCCCTTGATTTAGTTGATGTTACGACCTTAGTATTTCCTTTGAATAGCTTAGCATCAACCATGTTTTGATCTCCTGGGAAAGGATTATCATCAACTTTCATTTTCCGAGGCATATCAAATTTGAGCCTTCCTTGCTGAATAGCCCTCTATATATGCTGCTAGAAAATTCTGCATTCATTAGTGGAATGAGAAGTAGCGTTATGGAACTTGCAGGACTTCTTATTCTTTAACTGATCAGGGGGCAACATAACATGATTATCGGGCAACTTGATCCGCCCCTTCTCAAGCAAGAAATCGAAGAGCTTGTTTGATTTTGTGACATCAAAGTCATAGCTCTCCTCAACCCCTCTTCCCCAAGGATTTGGCACCATTACTGTCTTTTTGCCCCAATTCCATTCAGCCGTAGCAACCTCTTCTTCTTCATCTTCATAGCCGTCATCGACTGAGTATGGATTATAAGCTTCGGCCACTGTGATACTCTTCTGGGATCGAGTGTCCCTGTGCATGCTTTGGAATTAGCTATTGAGCACTATCACTCGTTGAGCCAATTGACCCAAGTTGTCAAATTCTTGTCCCAACAACTTTTCTTTCCACATTGGCAGCATTCCTTGAATGGCTAAAGTAGCTAGTTGATCATCAACTAAGTTTAAGGAGAAGCATAAGTTCCTAGTTTCTCAGAACCTCTGAAGAAACTCAGTGCCTAATTCATTAGTCTTCTGCATTATAGTTGTCAGATCGGTAATCTTCTTTTCTCTAGTCCCAGTATAAAAATATGTATGAAATTTCTTCTTGAGGTCAGCCTAGTTGGTAATGGAGTTAACCGGCAATGATGAAAACCAAGTGAAGGCTGGCCCTAATAGGGACAAGGAGAAGAAACAAACTCGATGGGCATCCTCAACTGACGCCTCGCCTAATTGCGTAAGATATTGACTGACATGTTCTATTGTGCTTGTACTGTCTTGGCCAGTGAACTTAGCGAACTCTAGGAGCCTGTAATTTGTAGAAAGAGCGACCAAATCATACCATTCTAGATATGGGTGTTTGTACAAGAAGGTTAGACCTTTTGGCTTCAGACTAAACTGATTCTTTATCATCTCGGTTACCTTTAGCAACAACTCGTTAGCACGTGAATTTGGATTTCCCTGCACCTGCTGACCCATCTGTGGATTGAAATCCCATGCACCATGATACCCTAGATTCAGAATCATGTGAAGGGTATTATAATCTATGCCATAATGATACCCTTGTGGAATCTCTATTTGCTGGGTCCTTTGCTGGCTTGCTGCTTGAAGTCTCTGATTGTAGACATGAGGATCTATATCTCTATGGATCCTTTGAATTGATGGAGCTATTTTTCGAGACGACAATGGTATGTGGCCTGATGTGCTAAAATTGATCACTTGGTTCTAACCTTGCCCCGCCAACTGTTGCACATACAGTTCTGAGGGTTTAGGATTATACTATATTTGATTCATAGTAGTCCCTTAAGCTTGTTCAGACGAACCCTGAACTGCCTGGACATCATCATTACTAGCTGGTGCTGCCTCTTGATGGCTGGTACCGACTTGATTAGTCCCTTAGGTCACCGAATGTGGAATATTGTAATAAGTTAGCCCAACTTGACCAACTAGAAACCCATGAATCGCTTCTTTCATGGCATTGTGGAATGTGTCCAAGAAAGCTTCATTATGGCTTGATATGGCATTACAAATAGATTTGCCTACAACTTTTGTAAAGAAATGCCTGTCTTTAGCTTCAACTGTATCCATCTGCCCGTGTAATAGAACTCTTGGTAGTAGATATTTCTGAACAATTGTGTTGTCATGTGTTTTGGTGTAGGACAACAAACACTTATTCTGAAATTCTTCTTTAGCTTTGTTGATGACACATTTATCTCCATCAGGTAGATCTTCATAATGTACCATAAGGATGTCATTGTTGTTGTGAACCGCCATGATGATTGTGGGGTCCCACTGAGCGTGCCAGAAACGTGTGTCGACACGGAAATTTCGTCCTATGCCGAGGGCACACGAGCAAGCCGGAAGGGTCCGCTCGATAGAGCTGGAGATCCGCCTAGCTTCAGCGCAGGGATGGTCGATCCTACGCACTCCTCCCAAGACGTGCTAGTCAATTTGACCCTACAATTGACAAAGAGAGAAAGTTTATCAGTAATTTAGGGCGGAACATGCCGATGTTGCCAGACAGTCCTGAATGTGTGGCTCTGAGAGCCGATATGAAAGGAGATCGACTAAATAGTCGATTCTAGCATATTCATAAGAATAAATCAATTAAAGCTCATGGGGTTGTATAAGAAGAATCGGTTATCATTCAGGATGAATATTATTATTTAGACAAATATTAGTCAATAGAAATAAGATATCAATAATACTTAGTTTATGCTAAGCCAATGACTGCAAGTAACTAAACCCCTTTTGTATAAATGAAATAGCTCATCATCATTCAACCATTTAATAAAGATAAATCTAATGAACATATTAGATCTAATGTATCGCTATGACCAGTGGGGCATGAGGCAGAATCATGCAGGCTGTAGAAACAATAATAGACTCGATGACCCTAACTTATTACTAATATTAGTGGGGCATGAGGTAGAATCATGCAGGCCGTAATACAATAATAAGATCATAAGGCTAACACATCTTTCAACCTATCTCTACTTCAACAGTCTCATGACATGAACTGTTCGTGAAAGCACTCGATATCAGCTAAAACAACCGATTCAGACATAGTGCACAGTTAAGGTCATGCCTTCTCAGGAACAGATCTACTAAATAACGATCCCCACTCCACGGTGCTAATAGTGGGGTGTGAGGAAGACTCACACATGCCGTGATAATGGGCCATGGAATAGTTTTTGCTAGCCAATAGATCTACTTAAGATTAGACATGCCTTAACCGCACGCTATGCACGATCAAGATTGATATAAAACAGACGATAAAACATAACTTATCATTTTAAGTGTAGATTAGTTTAGTTTAGATTAACAAACGATGGGTTAAAAAAGATATAAGGCCAATCTAAATCAATCCCAATCGGGCAAAGTGATATTGATGTAATTAAATAAATAATGGAAGCAATAAGCAATATCGGTAACTTAATGAATCTATCCAAAGGAACGCCACCCTTAGATATAGCCGATAACTTGACCTTAATCTAGTTCGAGCAGTGGAGGTCAACCGGATCGATGCAGCCTTACTTAAACTAGACAAGAATCGATAACTAACTTATACCAGAGTCACAGTGGAGGTCGACCAGATTGATGCTGCCGTACGAACAAAGGTATAAGCCATGATGGTACTTATAGACAAGCAGTGGAGGTCGACCAGATCGATGCAGCCGTACTTGCTGAAGAACTCACCGAGATCTACTCTACTCCTACTCCTAAGGGGTGGCCGGAGCCAAAAAAGTAAATAACTTGTATTGGATTGATTGTGTGTCTTTTACAATAGCCGGGGTTTGATATTTCTATCCAGAGCGTAAAAACAAATCCTATTCGAGTATGACTTGGTACAATCTTTAGTAGCAAGAAAACATTCCTATTTTAAGATAACTTGGACCCTAATCTTTCCCCTTTTGTAGAGTCCGACATGTATCTTCCCGACACCAATCATATCTCATCATCGTTATCTACTGACGTAATTCAGAGAGAACCGATCCTAGTGTCGCATATGAACCGATTGATATCAGTCCTTATGCAATCGACTCCTTGATTGGCACAATCTTGGAAGCCTACGAGTTCCTATGCTCTTCTCCCAAATTTCGGTGTAAACAATAATCTTTTGGAATGGCTGATCTCCTGACTCTTTGAGACCTTCTAGGGGCCTCGTTAGATGACGCTTGTTCTACATAAGGCTATTGTTGCTCTCCCTTATGTGTGACAATGGGTTCTTGGGGATCCTGAAGGACAAGTTCCTCATGTTCATTCCTTGTTGCCATAGGAGAACTAACAACAAGTGCTGTTACTACAGTATTTTGCACCGTTGGTACATCAACAACAGGTAGCGTGAAGAAATGGTTCCTGAACCATAGGAGTGGGCATGTATATCCGCTTCTCTTCAAAACTAATTTCTCATGCTACCATGCTCCCCCTAATCATATCATCCTCCAAGAAGACAACATGTCTTGTTTCTACAAACTTCGTTTGTCTGTCAAGACAATAGAAGCGATAACCTTTTGACTTTTTTGAATAGCCAATGAAATAGCAGCTGACTGTCTTGGAGTCCAGCTTCCCTATGTTTGGGTCAAATACTTTTGCCTCAGCTGGACAACCCCACATACATAAATAGTTTAGTGAGGGTTTCTTTCTTGTCCACAACTCATACGTTGTTTTGGGCACCGACTTACTTGGCACTCGATTAAGTATATGAATGGCGATTTTAACGCCTCCATCCATAAACTTATCGATAAGGTAGAGTAACTTATCATGCTTCTCACCATATCCATTAAGGTATAGTTACATCTTTCAGCTACTCCATTCTGCTGAGGCTCACCCAGTGTAGAATACTGGCTACTATGCCATTTTCCTGTAAGTACCCTGCAAAGAGTCTAGGAACTTGGCCATATGGGGTGCGTCGACCGTAGTATTCTCCCCCATGGTCAGACCTTACTACCTTAATCTTTAAATTATGCTAATTTTCAACTTCATTCTTGAATATTTTAAATTTATACAATGCTTTCGATCTTTCCATCATTGGATAAATATAGCCAAAACGAGAATAGTCATCTGTGAATGTTATAAATAAATCATAACCATCCACACTCTTCACAGGAAAAGGACCATAGATGTCTGTGTGAACTATTTCTAAAATTCCCACGCTTCATTTTGCATCTTTCTTTATTTTCTTAACATACTTTCCTTTTATGCAATCTATGCATTGTTCTAAATCTAAAAATTCTAAGGGCGGAAGAATTGATTTCTTAATCAATCGCTCTATTCTTCCCTTCGAAATATGGCCTAAATGATAGTGCCATAATTTCAAAGATACATCATGCATTCTCTTTCGCTTATTTGTTTCATTCATATACGAGGAAGCATTCTCATTCTCAGTACTTACATCATTCACATTCTCAGAAAGTGATAATAAATAAAGCTTATCTTGTCGGAAGGCAAGACCAACACATTTATTATTATAAACAATCTGACATTTGCTGTTACCAAAATGGCAATCATATCCATCGTCATCTAAACGTGAAACACTTATTAAGTTTCTTCGCAAAGAGGGTCAAATAGAACATCTGAAAGCTTAAGTAGAAAACCATCAACTATTTCTAGAGAAAGATCTCCAATGGCTTCAACTTGAGCTTAAACTCCATTTGCTACTTTAATTCTTCTTTCTCCTCTTTGTAGGGTCCTTCTCATATGGAATCCCTATAATGAATTTGCAACATGAACAATTGCACCTGAATCAATCCACCAAGTAGATTTTGCACAACTTAAATACAAGGATTCATCTATGAATGTAATGAAATCCTTACCTCTCTTCAGAAGGCTTTTCAGGAAGTCTGGACAGTCTCTCTGGTAGTGTCCATGCTTCTTGCACTATTTGCACTGATCCTTTTCAACTTGAGCATTGTTGTTCTTCGGATGGTGGTCATTCTGAGGGGCTTTCCCTTGAGGTTTGGCATTCTTATTGAAGTTCTTTTTCTTGTCCTTCACAAGGTTAGCAGAGTCACCCTGTAAGGATTTCAGCCGCTCCTCTTCTTGAACACACATTACGATGAGCTTCTCTATGTCCCACTTGTCAGGCTGCATGTTGTAGTTAACAACAAAGGTTTCATATTCCTTTGGCAAGGAAGCAAAAACCAAATGAATCAGGAACTCATCCTTGAGCCCAAATCCATTGGCTTCAGCTTCGAAGCTGTGTTGCTCATCTTCAATATGTGCTCTCTGATACTGCCACCAATATATTTCTCATTGAACAATTTCTTGATCTATGTACTGGCATAAGCCTTTGAAGAGCCAGTGAACTAACTCTCCACCTTCTTAAGGCACTCCGTGGTGGTATCATAGTCTAGGATAGACCCCCTTATGGCATCTAAAATTGTGGACTTAGTCACCATCAAGCACTTGTGGTTTGAAATGTCCCATTTCTTATGTTCAAGATCATACTTCATCCGCACTTCTGCATGATCTCTCTGCCGAGCAGTGAAATCAGCATCAGACTCATTTTCTTCCCTCATCGGGTCCATTGGCTCAGTAGGACATGGGGAGGTAAGCTCTAGGAATTTTTCAGATAGCGCAAGTGCTAGTTCATATTTCTCTCGCCATACCCTATAGTTGCCCCCTTCAAGAGGTGGTATGTGCGAGATAAATGCCATTAGGTTGAGTCCTGAAAAACACCGTCAGAGATAGTGAGAAAATATGACATTATAATTGCATGCTTTAATTTAACGTTGGTCAAAATAAAACATATAATATTTTTATACACTAATTCTACATCACCGTTGGGCAGAAATAGAATTAATGCATGGAACACTTATGATTAAACATTATAATATTGCTATTATCAATGTTGGTCAGAAAAATAACAATATTATAATTTACTGATTAAAATTGACTACTCTTAAAATTAAATTCTCCCGTTGGTTTGAATTTAATTAGAAGATTATAAACTTTAACATTGCAGCGGAAACAGGAATAAATAATAATTATCTACTTTTCAGAAGCATTTTTTGGTTCATATCTACTTTCTGGAAAAAAGTAACACGTTGGTGTTATTTTACCAGAAATTTTAAACCTTCAAAATTCATCAAAATTTATTCAAATCTACCTCTAAAAATTAAATAAACTTCAAATCATTTCTTGCTGTTCATTTTGGCCTAGCCTGTAGCAGCAGTAAATGGCCTAGCAGCAACAGTGCACAGCCCGGCCTACAGCAGCAGTATGCGCGCAAGTGCTCGCGGTGCCTCCCCTGCGCCCAGGTCATAACCTGAGCCTGGGCCGGGAAACTACAATCCCGCCTAGGATCATTTTGGCCCGATGATGTTCCAGCTGTCGGATCAGATCCAATGGCCGTCCGCGCACGTTGCTTGATCAAAACGGTGACCTCAGCTGCTCCCCTGAAACCCTAACACCATTCTGTTCTCCTCCTTCTCTCTCTCAGTGCAGCAACAGCGAGCGACCGAGCCAAGAGAGGTGGTGATGCCGTTGTTGGCCCCCTCACCGGCACGTGCATTCCCCAGTGGGTGAGCGCACCACCGTCAAGTGGTCTAGGCGATGGTGCCCTGATCCCCATGCATTTTACGATGAGAAGCCCTTCAAACCCTAGATCTGTCCGTTCTCTTCTCCACCTTCTCTCTCTCAGCCCCACGATGACACCGAGTGAAGCGAGGTGATGATGGCGCCATCATCGGCCCCCTCATTGGCGCGTGCTCCCCAGCAGGTGAGCACGCTGCCTTCGAGCGGCCTAGCCATGGTGCCCTTGGCCAGAGCATGCGCTTGCTCAACATGCAGCGGTGGCTCGACCCTTCTTCTCATGCACCGATGAGGCGGCAACGTGGTGCAGCGGAGAAGTAGGCCTCTTCCCCTTCCCCTTTTCTTCTCTGATTAGATTTTTCTTTCTTTTCTTCTCGGATCTATCCGATTTAGGGTTGGGAATGGGGTTAGGATCGAGATTAGGGTTAGGGTTTCCTTACTGTTCATCTTCCCTGAGCAGTTTGCGCGGGTTAGGTTAGGATTTCCTTACTGTTCATCTTCCCCGTGTGGTTTGCGTGGGTTTGGGTTAGGGTTTGAGTTGCTTTTCAAAACTGAGACCCTTCTCTTACTTCTTTTCTTCACCTGAATTTGGTTTAGACTTTGATGAACCCTCTGTTTAGATCCCTAAACAAATCTATCACCTCCTTTTAAATGTTGTTACTCAGTTTTCTTTTCCAATATGATAGATCTACACCTAGTTAGGCATCTGATACCATTGATAGACCTAAAATAGGATCACTAGCCATAGATCTAGCGTGTCTACTTGCTTTTGGAATAAACATTGAGTCCTTAAACATCTAATAGTACATGATTAATAGAGAGTGAGAGAGATGGGGGTGAAGGTGGTGCAAACCATTGGCCACCTTCGAGGAAGACGGGCTCGCCATCACGGTGCTTGGTGAAGACCCAGTGGTGGTGCTATGTCGAAGGGCAGCGGTGCAGTGGCGGCATTGGCCGATGGCAGTGCTTCCCATCACTGGCTGCACACCCTCTCTTAGATCGGATTAGGGTTGTGTCAGTGGGGCGACTGTAGTTCTGGTGAACTTCGTCCTTTGAGCCACCGACCCCCACCTTTCTTTTATAGCGTAGTGTGACAAGAGTCCACCAACCATGTAGATTGGGGCCCCTGATCAGGGCGCGGATCCAAGGGCCCAATTGGTCGTTGGATAGAGATCAACTAACATCAGGAGGGTCCATTGGTGGCTATTGGTGTTTTGAGTAAACACCAACTAGTAAATTTGTATTTATTGCACTTTGGGTCTGGATGGTGTACTAAAAGACACAAGGTTTATACTGGTTCGGGAAGAACATCCCTACGTCTAGTTTGCTGCTGCTGCTCATGTTATTAGCTCTGAAAGGTTTGTAGTAGGGGGTACAAACGGTTGAGAGAGGGACAGGTTCCAAGTCTCTGATGGAAAAGTTGAAAGGACGCTGAGAGCTTGGTTGCTGCTCAGCTATGTGTTATGTGATGCGTGGTGTATTGAAATCAATCGGTCTCTGTAACACCCCGGGTGTTTAAATACTAAAAACAGGACATGTCATCATATGCATTGCAAGGCATTTGGTCATATTGCAAACTTTGATATGCATTCACTAAAACAAGTTTACATTTATGTTATGAGTGTTGCCTTGTATGGTTTGAATTGAGTTCAAAATTTGGTTTGGATTTGAATTTTCAAGAAAACCCTGATTTTCAGTATTTAAATCCTACCCTGAAAACTCATTTCAAAATCTAAGCATATTTTGGGTTTGAGCCTAAAAGCAAAAGTGTAGAGCTTGTCAAGTTATACAAAGTTTATTTTTGGAGTTTTCAAAGTTACGAAAAATTTGAAGTAATTTGAAAAGGCAAAATTCTTTAAATGTCCCCTATTTGAATTCAAATTTGCATTTCAAAATGTAGACTGAATTAGGGGGTGGTTATAAAAGCAAAGTTGTAGAACTTTGAATTTTGAGCAACTTTTATTTTTGGAGATTTTTGAGTTGTTATACAAATTTGAGAGTAATTTGGCTTTGAAAATGAATGGCAATTCTGTAATTAAGTGGAACAGTGTTCGCCGCTTAAGCTACATCGCCGGCGTTCCTTCTTCGGCGTTCTAGGCACGACGGTGGCTGCCCTTGGCTTCACGCTGGCATGGAGAAGGCCGCGACGTGTCTTCCTCTTGCTTCCTTGGCCGCCCTATAAAGCCCAGACGTCGTCGCCGTTCTTCCTTCCTCGTCCTCTGTTTTCCCGACACTGCTGCCGCTGCTCTGTTGAGCCCTCGCCATCGAACCAGCGCCTGTGTCGTCGCAGCAAAGCACTCAACAGTTTTGCCTACTCCTTGCGCACTAGCCAGTCAGCTCTGGTCGCCTGATTTCGCCGGGAACCGCCGCTAGCAGCCTTTCTTCCTCGTGGCCGGCAGCATCTCCGTTGAGCACGCTTTGCCGTGGCCAGAGCTCCACGGTCTGTCTCTGCTCATGCTTGGCATGCCACCAGCTCTGCCTTGTTCTCGTGATGCTCTATGACCAGTTGATTGCTCATTTTGTCCATCACAGTCACCTAAGCACCGCCATCGTCTAAGTTTGCTCCACCATGGCTGCTGTGAACGTCGACCCACGTCACCATTGCTTCTCCGGTCTCGCTCTTTGCTCCAACGTGTTCGTGGTGAGCTGCTGAACCTTCCCGTGCCTTTTGTTTCACCAATTTTGGCTTCGTTTCGCTGGCGTAGTGTCGCCGAGCCGCCACGTCTGCCATGGCCGATGTCGAGCTCGATCGTCGCTATAATTGCTCAAGCTAGTGCCTTCAAGCGATGCGGGGTGGTGTGGGGAGTGTTTTGGTACTTTGGTCGTCGCCGTTGGTCTCATCGTCGGAGAGTTTTTGTCGGTCAGTGCCGTCGCCGTCGTGGTCAAAGCAGGAGGTCGGGGATGTAATGTGGGGTCACCCTGTCAGCGACTGTATAGTTGAAAAATGAATTTTCTCTTTTTTCAGAAATGAATGAATAGTGTCTATTTTTGTTATTTTTGTGTAAATTTATTTAGAGCTCCAAAAATTATGAAAAGTTTTGTGTGACTTCTCTGTGATGTATATTAATTAGGAAAAATATGAAATATTGATTTAAAGTACTTTTTGAATGTGATAAAAAATTGCTCAATTAATTAATAAATGAGTTTCCATGATTTTTCTAGGCTTATTTATTTATCCAAAAATTATGAAAGTTGTTTTGCCACTTAGTTATTATAAGATGAACATTTACAAAAATCTTGAGGTCAATTGGAACAAGTTGATTTATTTCATAATTTTTAATTAAATAATTAATTCATAAAAGAAAATAGTAACCTTTAATGATTTAGGTTTTGTTTGAATTTTTGATTGAGTGATGTCCTTGAGTCATTAGTTGTTAATGATCCTTGGCAATTGAATTAGGTGTTACCAAAAGGTTTAGTTAGTTTAACTTGTAACTATACCGCGAATGAAAGTTGTATTCAAGTTGTTAATTTTGCATCCATCATCGAGCATCATGTTTTATATCTCGCATCATGTTAAACATGGCATTGTTACTACGTGTGATGAACAAAGGTGAGCACATGGTAGTTAATCAAGTGGTTGAGGAAGTTGATCCGCCTGTTGAGGTCGGATTGGATAATTGTGGAACGACTCCGGACCCAGACTTTTCCGGCAACGAAGGCAAGCCCCGGATGCATACAACCCTACCTTGTGTTTTACAAATTGATTTCGCTTTTGCTTTTCTGTACTGTATTAAGTGATTAGGAGTTAAGTAAAAACCTAATTGGTGCATTACCAACATTGTTTTTCCGTATCTACCTTGTTACCAGTTTTACGTCGTAAATGTCTAGTTATGCTTAGCCAGGCTTCGACAGATCAAAGTCGGGTGATTACCTGTTACCTGTAGGTTTTAAATGGATCTTTGGTTACTTATGTTATCATGTGATATGAGCATGTGGAGTAATAAATCTAGACCGAGCGGACTCGGTGTGTGTGAGCCACAAGACATGGAGGTCTTATGAGCGGGTTCTTTCCGCCTATGTCAGTTAAGGTCCGTCCATTGTTGAACTGTGTGCGGTGAGACTTTGTAGTACTAACCACATACTCCGGTAAGCCTTAACTTGGCTATTCTTTTATGAGAATGGCTACTCGCGCACTGGGAGTGGAGAGATGGCGGGAATAGGGTGTACCCACGTGGCAATGGGCTGGATTGGTGGAGTACTGTATTCTCGGGTGGTGTGGACCCATTCTTGTTTAGCGGATCCGAGGGTAGGTTGGTATATGTAGGTCGGGGACCTGCATATGTCGTGTGGTCTGGAATCCCTAGCTGGGTTTTAATCAGTTCAAATCATCGTTGCTCCTCGGTTATGGAGACTCACTTCTCTGTTCATCATCGTAGTTAATAACTGAAACTTGAGGTGGTTTGAGAAAGTGTTGTGTACGAAGTTTCATGATCTCAATACAGATTGTGTCATCTTTATATATGATTTTGTGAAGTTTTAAATGTTGCTATAAAGAATTTTGTTAAAGAACTTTTACGCAAAAGAACTTTGATTATTGCTAAAGCTATACCTTGAATCCCTGAGCCAGCATTCCTGAGTTTATCAGTTCTTATTTTGGTTAAGTCTTGTTGAGTACTTTTGTACTTAGGGTTCGCTGACCCTTGTTGCAGGTGAGCCTCATGAGCAGATCTATTTTGGATCGTGCTACATGACTATTGTTTGATCTGACGATGAGAAGTAAATGTGTGGCCCTTGGGCAGTGTAGTTTTATTGTGTGTTTTGTATTATATTATAATGCCACTCCACTATTTCATTTTGTAATAATCATCGAACTTAGTTGTGAGGTTTGAAACTACTATTTTATAAACTAAGTTATTGTAAGACTTTCGCTGTTTTTACTCTGGTGTATCTATTTGAATAAACTATTGTAATACTACAATGGCTCTGTAATGTGATCCTGCTCAGAAATCATGGATGATTCAGGGTTCCCTGAGGACACCCGACAGTCTTCTTAAGTTACCAGGAACATGTGCATGGATGTCAAAGGTTATTGGACAGTGACAAGTGCATGTGGGCCCTATAATTTAGGAGGTTCTGCCATAGTCTCTCCCTCTAGTGGGGTGCCCTGCCTTCCCTTTTATAGATCAAGGGGAGCAGGGATTATAGATGGGGGAAAGAAGAAAACCCAAAGGCAAAGAAGGTCCTTTGAAGGTGCCGGGTCTTCCTTTTCCTTTGAGCCTGCCCTGTTGATGTGGTAGACAATGTCAGGGATAGCACGTTTGCTGATCCTGATAGGGCCACGTTCTAGATTCGTTCAGCAAGTGGTCACATCCCATCCCGCCCCAGCAGGCGGCGTGACGCACCTGGGGGCCGAGCCATGACCCTACAGGGAGCAGACGGTGTAGAGGCCCCCACATTCATTACTGTAGATGACATGAGTTTCCTTCTAGACCGTAGTGGTTGTCGTATGTTTCTATCAGGATTTGTGTCCAAGGCAAATGCCGACGTCCATAACACTGTAGGACAAATGTCAGCGCCCACAACACTGTTTGGGCTCTAACATGTCAGAAGGGCATAAAGCGCCCATTTGGTCATATCCTGATTGTACTTTCCTACAGGCGTGTAGGGTATGGTCCTCGGTATTGTGGTTGACTTGAGTGTCCCACATTATCTACGTGCATAGTTATGAAGGAGCAACACACAGACACAGGGATCCATCCAGGGTCAGCCCGACTAAAGCTCCATCGCGGACCGAGACTCCTATGAAGTTCGGGCGTCTGAGTTTTGGCCACTTACGGGCCTATCCTTTATCATAAGAGTGCTTAGGGATGGCCATAAAAAACCATTGATGGAACAGCCCTAAAACTCCTGGGCCTAGCCAGGCCAGAGGAACGCTTATTGACCCGTATCCTTTTGCCGGTAAAGAGTCCTGGTCTACCCGGGGAGGCAAAATGTCCAGCGCGACTTTGGAGGGAAAGGATAGGGATTGGGGGCACATATCCCGTGTGGTGACATGGTGGTGAATCATGGCTAGCATGGAGATCTAGGTAGACGGTTGCCTTCCTTGCATCCGTCGCCCCTATAAAACCAAAGGGTTCGCCCCCCGAGGTTTTGTACATTGCCTCCTTGCCTTTGCATCTACAACCTCCACCGCCAATCGCTTAAGCCTCTTACATCCACATCTCAGCCACCATCAAGTTTGCATCCACCCACCCCAATTGTTTAATGGAGCCACGGTGCAAATCCAATATCGCCCTTCAGCACCTAGAGGACCTTGTTCGCCGCGGCCTTCTTTGTGCGCGGACTACCATCGAGGAGTGGCGGCTGCCCAGCGATGAGGATGCGCCGTCACCGCCTGATGGCTACATCATGTCCTTCGCTCACTTCCATGAGCAGGGATTCACCTCCCCCGCCCACAAGTTCCTTCGGGGGTTGCTGCATTACTACAAGGTGGAGCTACAACACCTTAATCACAATAGAATCTAGCACATTGCGGCATTCATCGCCCTTTGTGAGGGGTTACTGGGGATTAGTCCCCACTTTGATCTCTAGCGGTACTTCTTCGCCGTCACCCTCCTAAAGAAGCGGGAGAAGAAGCAAGAGCTGAACGTGCCGATGGGATGTGCCGACATCTAGCTTCGTAACAACCGCGTCAATGAGTATCTACCGATGCGTCTGTCGACCTCTAACATGGGCTGGCATTCACATTGGTTCTACGTCAAGAATGACACAACCGCCCCCTTGCTAGAGTTCACTAGGTGCCTCATCAAAGAGGTCCCAAAATCGTGGAGGAGGTGGGGAGTCTCAAAAAAAGATACGAAGAAGATCTAGGACCATCTCGTCGCCGTCTGAATTCTGAAGGAGAGGGGCGTGAAGGGGCCAGGGATCATCGACGCCTACCATGCATGGAGGGTGGTGCCGCTGATGAGGCGCGTGCTTCCCCTACACATGATGGCGCCCAGGGCATCACTTGATGGGACGTCGCTCGTCGATCGAGCACTCTCCCCCTCTGAAGTGGTGCAGCGTATCAAGGAGGCGATGGAGCCTCCATGGGATGACATCAACGCCATCCTTGATTTTGTATATCTGGTGCCGGGGCATCCCCCATTGTGGCCAAAACTAGGATACATTGTTTTCGCAAGTTTTCTTTCCTCATGCCTTCTTTTTAATCGAACTCTCGACCTCTTGACGTTGATACTGAGATAGGGGGACCAGCCAAAGAGACTCATCCTTACGGATCTTCTGGCTCTGCTACCAAAGGATCCAGCCGTGATAGCAGCCAACTGCACTATGGCTGAGCGCCAGCAAAAGGTGAAGGAGGATGAGAGGAGGAAGAAACAGTAGAAGTTGTGCGCGCGGGAGCACGGGGAGGAAACCGACAGTGATGAAGACGACAATGAGGAAGAAGAAGAAGAAGAGGTAGTTACCAAAACTGAGCAGGATGACCTAGAGAGTGAGGATACACTAACAGGTATCCCCTCATCCATGCAGGGACCCTTCCCGTTCCATGCGGGAGGGAGTGAGTCCATGAGGATGGTGGAGGCAGGCTAAATCATTGGCCCATCCTTAGAACAAGTAGGGGTGGGTGGATCAGCCGCCGCACCTAAGGTGTCAGCGGTGGGGAGTGGTCCCACCGCCATGCCTCAAGAATCAACGGGGGTAGGTAGATCTACCACCATGCCTAAGGTGCTACCGAGAGTGGGTGGATCTGTCATCGCACCTGAGGCACTGAGGGAGGGGGATGGCTCCACCGCCATGCCCCCGAGTGCAAGGGAGGCAAGCCCCTCGGCTTGGGAGCATGGGACGGGCACCAAACAGCCCTGTCTTGAGGAGGTGGAGCAAAGACCTAGGGGTTCGTCCCCCAAACGAATCCTCCGCCCGACAGCGCCAGTGTAAGTCATTTGACTCCTCTATTTTGTCTATTTCTCTCTATTTTCAGCGTGACTCATGCCTTCTGTTTCTTGCAGCATCCTGAGATGGGGCCACTCTTTAGCGCTGGCGCCCAAGAAGAGTGTCGCCCTCTAGGCGAGATGTCGGCTGTCGCCCGACATTGCTCTCGCTTTGGGTGGGAGCGAAGCTGGCATCCCAGCCTTGTCGGCCGGTCAGACGTCTCCCGCTGCTGTGCTTGTGCCCTCAGTGGGTCAAGCGGACACTAGGGCTAAAGGAGCGCCCTCGGAGGTCGCTGAGCAACCGGCGACAAAGGTGATTCTGCTACCTATGTCAGAGCGGACAGAGCTACCGCTCACGCTTGTGGCGCCATCCTTGGTGGGCATGGTAGAGGTGGCCATGATCGTGACAAGCCAGGTGCAGCCGGAGGCAGCCACGGTGGTGCCCAAGGAAGTGGTGTGATCCGTGCCACTGATGGCCAAGGTGACAGCACCCGAGGCAGGCTAGATGGAGGGGGACATGACTGAAGGGTCCCCAGGCGTCATGGCGGTGGTGGAGAGGACTAGCAGGGGGTCGCCCTTGGCCTTGACATTAGGGGGCAGCTGCTCACCCGCGTGGGGTGAGTCACTACTCCAATGGATGGATCCCCAAGACCCAACGTCGATACTCTTCTCGCTCAATGATGCTACCGAGAGCAAAGAGCAGGAGAGTCTCAACGAAGGGATCTCAGCCATGATGGAAGTCCTGAACCAGGCTAGGGGCGTCCTGCGCGACATCATCGTTCCTACTGGCCAGGTATCTTACTTAATCTCCCCTCTCGCTTTCTTCTTTCTTGATGTATTTTTGTGTTTTAACATTGATCTTCTTTTTAGTCCCTTATCACCCATAGCCAGGAGAAATCTCAGTTCCTTCGTGAGCAAAAGGTGGAATGGGACTGCCTCACTGAAGAGGCCTGGCTATGCGTGGATGTGAGTGCCTAGCTTGCTGTCGCCCAACAATGGGTGGCCGAGCTGACTCCCTTGGCCGAGGAGGTAGCCGGTCTTTGGCAGCGGGAGGTTGAGGCATGTCAGGACACAGAGGATGCTAGGAAGGCATTCCAGGATCTATCGGTGAGGGCACAGCAAGACAAGAAGGAGGCTACCAGAGTCTGAAAGGAGTGGGATGAGTTGCCCTAGAGGGATGCCACGGCCCGCCAGTAGGTCCTTGACCTCCTGGTCGAGGTGGAGAGGGAGTGGGAGCTCAAGCTAGGAGCCAAGGAGAGGTCTGTGGCCCTGCAGCAAAAGGCAAACCAGGATGCTAAGGTGGTTGGCCGGCTGCACAGGGTGCGAGACAAACATTGCTAGACTATGGAGAGGCTCCGCTCAGAGCGTGGCGTGGCCCACGAGGAGAGCGATCAGGCTATCCGAGAGCGCGACGAGGCATGGTAGGTGGTTAGCTCCCTCTAGGCTGATCTTAGAGCCGTGGTAGCCAGAAGGCTAGAGGCCGAGAGTGTCTCCACCGGGCTGGTCATGGAGCTTGCTAAGGCACGGGGGATAATTTAGGCGGAGAGTGTTGAGCATGATCTCCTACACACTGCCATCAAGGTGGTCTTCGATGACCTGGAGGAGGCACGGCCAAAGGGAACTAGCTCGCTTGCGGCCTCTGCTGCTAGAGATTTCACAGCGTGGGTGCACTAGCTCAAGAGGAAAGCTCTCCGCTCTAGGATTACCCAAGCCTATTGAAAGCTCTAGTTTTGGTTTTGGTGAATTGATGAAATCCTAAGTGCTAACCTAGTTTATCAAGTGATCATGAGATAGGTAGCACACTCCAAGTTGCGAAGCAAACAAAGATCGTAGCATGATGAAGATGATGCCATGGTGATGATCAAGTGCTTGGACTTGGAAAGAAGAAAGAGAAAAACAAAAAGCTCAAGTCAAAGGTATAAACCATAGGAACTATTTTGTTTTAGTGATCAAGACACTTAGAGAGTGTGATCACATTTAGGTCTGATAGCCGTACTATTAAGAGGGGGTGAAACTCGTATCAGAATGCGGTTATCAAAGTGCCACTAGATGCTCTAACTCATTGCATATGCATTTAGGATCTAGTGGAGAACTAACACCCTTGAAAATGTTTGTGAAAATATGCTAACACATGTGCACAAGGTGATACACTTGGTGGTTGGCACATTTGAGCAATGGTAAAGAAGTTTGAGATGAAATGGAGTTGGTCGCAAAGATGCTGGCATCGGTCAAAGGATCGGACGCTGGGTCGCTCAGCGACTGGACGCTAAAGGGCTGCATCCGGCCGTGTTGTTGGTTAGCATAGTAAGAAGTCATAGTGTGACCGGATGCTGGCAGGGTTCGGTCGAGCATGACCGGACGTGTCTGGTCGGCAAAAGTTGGTTTTGGAACCTTACTGTAAATGACCGGATGCTATGTGTTCAGCGTCCGATCAACTCAGGCGCAGCGTCCGGTCAAGACTGATGACCATTGAAGTCAGGACACGTGGCTGACTACGAGCGACCGGACACTGGGGGCTCAGCATCTGGTCAACTGACCAGAGCATTCGGTCAGCCCGCGTTATGCCCAGTAAAGGGGTATAACGGCTCTATTTTGTGGGGGCTTCTATTTAAGCCCCATGGCCGGTTCAAGCTCACTCTCTTGGCCATTTACATTGACATAGCAACCTTGTGAGCTTAGCCAAAGTCCTCCCACTCATCTCCATCATTGATTCATCATCATAGTGAGATTGGGAGTGAATCCAAGTGCATTGCTTGAGTGATTGCATCTAGAGGCACTTGGTGTTCGTGTTTCATAGTGGATTTCGCTTGTTACTCTTGGTGGTTGCTGCCACCTAGATGGCTTAGAGCAACGAGGATCATTGAGCGGAGGTGGTGATTGTCTCCGGCTCCGATTGTGGTGATTGTGAGGGGTTCTTGACCTTTCCCCGGCAGAGAGCCAAAAGGTACTCTAGTAAATTGCTCATGGCTTGTGTGATCCTCATCTTGTGCTGGTTGTGTGGCACCCTATTGAGGCTTTGGCGTGTGAAGCCAATTAGCGCGTGAACCTCCAAGTGAGTAAATCACCACAACAAGGACTAGCTTACCAGCAAGCAAGTGAACCTCGGTAAAAAATCATTGTCTTCATCATTTGATTCCGAGGTGATTGGTCCATATTGGTTTTCATCATTGTGATTGATTGGTTCTTTTCACGACACGGCGGTATAACAATCTTGCTCATAATCTTACATTACCGCAAACTAGTTATTAAGCTCTTTAGTGTAGCTAGTTGTGAGAGCTTATTAGTTTGGTTGGTGTGGCTCTTTAGTTAGCTTTTGAGAGCACACCAATTTAGTTTAGTGGTATAGCTATTGTGTGGTTACATATACTATCTAAACTAGAATTGTGGTAGGTGGCTTGTATATTTAGTAGGCTAGCGCAACACTGGCTTCGCCTCCTAATTGTCTAACCATTTTATTAAGTGTTGTTGTAGAAAATTTTTATTAGGCTATTCACCCCCTCTAGCCATTAGGACCTTTCAAGTGGTATCAAAGACAAGGTCATTGTTATTTGAGGCTTAACAACCTTCGGTGTTAAAATGGCTCAAATCAACAACACCAAGAAGCCACCCCAATTTGATGGCTCAAATTATTCTTATTGAAAGTCAAAGATGACCACACATATCAAGTCAATCAATAGAAAGGTGTGGATGGTGGTAGAAACCAAAATCGAGATTGAGGATCCAAAAAATCCCACCATGATCGAAGAAGCGCTTCTCCAAAACAATGACATTGCTCTAAGTGCCATTCATGATGCAATTGATGTGTGAACATTTGAGCAAATCAAGAATATTGAGATGGCTTATGAAGCTTGGAAGAAATTGGAAGAATCATTTGAGGGCACTCAAGCCGTGAAGGGTGCAAAGGCATATATTCTCAAAGAGAAGTTTGCAAGCTTCAAGATGAAGGAAGATGAGAGTGTGTCGGACATGTTCCATCGGATGGAAGTGATTGTCAATGATCTCAAAGCACTTGGTGAGAAGATAGAGGACAAGGACTTCTCCAATAAGTTCTTGAGATGTTTGCCCACAAGATTTGGCATGTTGGTCACCTTGCTAGTGAGGACCGGTTTGAACACAATGACACCAAACCAAATCTTGGGAGATATCATGACCGATGATGCTTATAGAGATGATGATGAGAAGGAAGAAAAGAGGGAGAAGAAAGATGAGTAGAAGGATGACAAAAAGAAGAGCGTGGCATTCAAGGCCACATCATCCAAGGGCAAAGCTAAGCAAGAAACATTAAGTGAGGATGATGATTCATGGGATTATGATGATGATGAGACGATGGCTCTATTTGTCAAGAGATTTGGCAAGTTCATGGTGAAGAAGGGCTATCGTGCTAGAAGAAAGAAGTCATCATCCAAGAAGAAAGAAGAGTCAAGAAGGTGCTTCAAATGTGGAAGCAAAGACCATCTTGTTGCTCAATGCCCATATAATAGTGACAATGATGATGACAAGAAGAAGAACAAGAAGAAGGACAAGAAGGAAAAAGAAAAAGAAGGACAAGATGAGCTTCAAGAAGAAGAAGGGTGGTTCATGTGTGGTCACTTGGGATAGTGATGCTTCCTCAAGTGATGATGATAGTGATGATGACAAGACCACCAAGAAGAAGGTTCTTGCAAGCATTGCTATCAATGAGAAGCCTTCTCTCTTTGACTCTTCATCATGCTTCATGGCTAAGGCCACTAAGGTACAATCTTGTGATGATGAAAGTGATGAAGAATATGATGATGATAATGAACATGAAAATGATAGTGATAGTGATAATGATGAACCTACTAAGGATGAATTATTTAACATGCTAGAAGATGCTAAAGAACACTTTGACATTAAGAGAAGGGAATGCAAGAGCTTGAATAAGGAGGTAAAAGCCCTTAAGCAAGCCCTTGATGAGCTCAAAGCAACTCATGAGAGGCTAGAGGAAGCCCATGAGAAGCTTAGCAAGGCTCACAAAAAGCTTGAAAAGGCTCATTCCACTTTGCTTAATGAACAAGATAAAAAGAAGCATGTTGAAACTTGTGATGTAGGTGTAACTTGTGATTTAATTGATACATCACTATCTATACCTATCATTGTTGCTCCTACTAATCCTTCTTGTAGTACATCCACTTCCACCTCATCTAGTAGTGATGGTCTTACTTGTGATGCCTCACTAGTGGTTGAGAATGAGAACCTCAAGAAGGAGGTCAATAAGCTCACTCACACCTTGGCTAAGGCTTACGGTGGTGAGGACCGCTTACTTAAGTGCTTGGGTAGCCAAAGAGCTTTTCTCTACAAAGAGGGATTGGGCTATACCCCCAAGAAAGGCAAAACGGCCTTTGCTCCTCACAAGACTAGTTTTGTGAAGAACAATGGTCGATTTTGCACTAGTTGCAAGCAAGTTGGTCATAAAGAGCAAGAGTGCAAAAACAAGAGCAAAAATGTTAATGTATCCTCCCTTAAGCTTGATTCATGCTATATGCTTACTAAGGGTACAAATGGTGTGAAGGCTAAGTTCATTGGCAAACCATGGATGGGCTCAAAGAAGAAAGCCATTTGGGTACCAAAGAGCTTAGTGACTAACCTTCAAGGACCCAAGCAAGTTTGGGTACCTAAAAAGAATTGATCTTCTTTTGTAGGTCAATTACAAAGCCGAGGAAGGCATTGGGTTCTTGATAGTGGGTGCACTCAACACATGACCGATGATGCAAGAATGTTCAACTCAATCAACACCAATGGCAATGATGGTTATGATAGTATCACATTTGGTGACAATGTCAAAGGCAAGGTCAAAGAGCTTGGTAAGATTGCAATATCCAATGACATGAGCATATCTAATGTGTTGCTAGTAGAGAGCTTAAATTTCAATTTGCTATCCGTGGCTCAATTGTGTGATCTTGGATTCAAATGGATATTTGGGGTAGATGATGTAGAAATCATAAGTGTAGATGGCTCTAATTTGATCTTCAAAGGCTTTATATATGAGAATCTATACTTGGTTGATTTCAATGCTAGTGAAGCTAGATTGTCCACATGCTTATTCACTAAGTCTAGCATGGGTTGGTTATGGCATAGAAGGCTTGGTCATGTTGGAATGAAACAATTGAATAGATTGGTTAAGCATGACTTAGTTAAAGGCTTGAAAGATGTTGTGTTTGAAAAGGATAAGCTTTGTAGCTCTTGTCAAGCCGGCAAACAAGTTGGAAACACCCATCCTAAGAAAAGCATGATGAGCACTAGTAAAGCATTTGAGTTATTGCACATGGATTTGTTTGGGCCAACATAATACACTAGCATTGGTGAAAATAAATATGGCTTTGTGATAGTGGATGACTACACTAGATACACATGGGTATTCTTTCTAGTGGACAAAAGTGATGTATTTGCAACATTCAAATCATTTGTCAAAAGCATTCACAATGAGTTTGAAACAACCATCAAGAGAGTTAGAAGTGACAATGGTAGTGAGTTCAAGAACACTAGAATTGATGAGTTATGTGATGAATTTGGAATTAGACATCAATTCTTAGTCAAGTACACTCAACAATCAAATGGCCTTGTTGAGAGGAAAAATAGAACACTCATTGATATGGCAAGGTCTATGCTTAGTGAGTACAATGTGAGTCAATCTTTTTGGGCCGAAGCTATCAACATGGCTTGCTATTGTAGCAACCACCTCTATTATCACCCATTAAAAGAGAAGACACCATATGAGCTCTTGAATGGTAGAAAGCCCAATATTGTATATTTTTGGGTCTTTGGTTGCAAATGCTATATCTTGAAGAAAGGCACAAGATTGGACAAGTTTGACAAGAAATGTGATCAAGGATTCCTACTTGGTTATTCCACTACAAGCAAAGCATATAGAGTTTGAAATTTGGCTAGTGGTACTCTTGAGGAAGTTCATGATGTTGAATTTGATGAAACCAAGTGTTGACAAGTAGAGAATGAGAACTTGGAAGATGTTAGAGGCATTCAACTTTCAAATGCCATGAAGAACATGGATATTGGTGAATTGAGGCCTAGGCAAGTGAATGATGATGAAGATGATCAAGTGCAAGTGCTCTCTAACTCAAATGTGCAAGATGATACAAATCAAGTTAGTGCAAGTGGCTCTCATGACAATGAACAAAAGATCAAGTGGCTAGTACATCATCTCAACCCAATAATCAAGCAAGTGCAAGCAATCAAGTTCCAATCCTCCAACCAACCAATGTTGCAAGAGATCATCCATTGGACACTATCATTGGTGATATTTCTAGAGGTGTACAAACAAGATCAAGATTGGCATCATTTTGTGAGCATTTCTCATTTGTGTCATCCATTGAACCAAAGAAGATAGATGAAGCATTGAAGGATGTTGATTGGGTGAATGCTATGCATGAAGAATTGAATAACTTCACAGGAAATCAAGTATAGGAATTAGTAGAGAGACCAAAGGGACACAATGTGATTGGAACCAAATGGGTCTTTAGAAACAAGCAAGATCAAGATGGGATAGTAGTAAGGAACAAAGCAAGATTGGTAGCACAAGGCTATACACAAGTTGAAGGTCTTGACTTTGGAGAAACATATGCCCCGATTGCTAGATTGGAAGCAATTAGAATATTGCTAGCCTATGCTTGTGCCCACAACATCAAGCTCTATCAAATGGATGTTAAGAGTGCATTTCTCAATGGCTACTCAATGAAGAAGTATATGTTGAGCAACCTCCTGGTTTTGAAGATGACAAGAAGCCCAACCATGTGTACAAGTTGAGGAAGGCTTTGTATGGCTTAAAGCAAGCACCTAGAGCATGGTATGAGAGATTAAGGGACTTTCTACTCTCTAAAGGGTTCACAATGGGCAAGGTTGACACCACTGTTTTCATCAAGAAGATTGAAAAAGATCTATTTGTGTTGCAAATCTATGTTGATGATATCATATTTGGATCAACCAATCAAGACTTTTGTGATGAGTTTGGAAAGATGATGGCTAATGAGTTTGAGATGTCCTTTGGAGAATTGAGTTACTTCCTTGGTCTTCAAATTAAGCAATTGAAGAATGGTACATTTGTGAGTCAAGGCAAGTATATCAAGGACATGATCAAGAAGTTCGGCATGAATGATAGTAAAGCCATTAGCACACCAATGGGAACCAATGGCAACATGGATAGTGATGCAAGTGGAGATATGGTGGATCAAAAGTTGTATTGGTCTATGATTAGAAGCCTACTCTATGTCACTGCATCAAGGCCGGATGTCATGTTTAGTGTATGCATGTGTGCAAGATTTCAAGCCTCACCAAGAGAAAGTCATTTGAAGGCTACAAAGAGAATATTGAGGTACTTGAAGCATACACCAAATGTTGGTTTGTGGTATCCCAAAGGAGCTAAGTTTGAGCTAGTTGTTTACTCTAACTCGGATTATGCAGGATGCAAGGTTGAAAGGAAAAGCACCTCGGGCACATGTCAATTGTTAGGAAGATCACTTGTTTCATGATCATCAAAGAAGCAAAATAGTATTGCATTATCAACCGCCGAAGCCGAATACATATCCACCGGTAGTTATTGTGCACAAATACTTTGGATGAAGGTCACTTTGAGTGACTTTGGAATCAAGTTCAAGAAAGTGCCATTGCTATGTGACAATGAGAGTGCAATCAAGTTGACCAACAATCCGGTTCAACATGCAAGAACAAAGCACATTGATGTCCGCCACCATTTCATAAGAGATCACCAACAAAAAAGGGGACATTTGCATTGAGAATGTAGGCACCAAAGATCAACTTGCCGATATATTCACCAAGCCATTGGATGAGAAAAGGTTTTGTAAGCTAAGGAATGAGTTGAACATATTGTATTTCTCAAATATGTGTTGATGCACCCCCACTTATATGACATGCCTCTCCTTTGAGCAATCCAAGGTAAAAGTTGATTGGCATGGCATACATCCTTGCTAAGGACATGTTTAGTGCATCTAGTCATCTCTCCATTTTATTAGGCTCATTCATTAAAATCAAATGAATTTGATGATTATATGGTACCACTATTGCTTCTATGCTTATTTTGATCTAGTGGTAGCATATAACATGTTTGTGGGCTTGTAAACCTAGTGTTTAATCTAGAAAATGAGCTCTAAGTGTTTAACTCAACATGGTACAAGATGACCCTTATTTGGAGGTGTGAAGAAGCTTGTCCTTGGATCAAACTAAGTTAAATATCTTTGGCATATATTCTAGTTTGAACCAAATTTGGAACTTTGATCCTCACCCCATTGATTGACATTGATAATCTCGACCCTACAAGTAATACTATCTATATTTTGAACCTTTGTGGTCATTGATGACAAAGGGGGAGAGAAACAAAGATAGTAGTAAAAATAGTGAAAAAGGGGGAGAAATATCATAAAGGGAGAGAAACATAAAGATATACTTGATATATGCCATAGGGGGAGAGAAGTGAAAAAGGAAAGGGATTAAAATTTTGAGCACACAAGTAATCATAAAGGGAGAGAAACATAAAGATATACTTGATATATGACATAGGGGGAGAGAAGTGAAAAAGGAAAGGGATTAAAATTTTGAGTACACAAGTAGGGGGAGCAAGCTCATGAACTTGGATGATGCATTTGAATGTGCATTTCATATGTTTGCTTGCATGGCACAAGTATTAAATTTAAACATCCATGCTTGTATGATGTATGCTAGTTGTAAGTTTGAATGATAATATGAAAAACTAGCATGAATAGATTATCTAGTGATTTCATTCTCTAGTATTATCAAGTGGTATCTATTCCAAATATTTCCATGTGGTATATTTTCAAATGGTATCAAGCTAATCATGGTGCTAAGGAAGGTATAATGGTGCACTCTGATTGGTATCACGCTTCAAAGGTCCATCTCTTATACCTTAGCATCATGTGGTAGACATTGACTCCTATATTTCCTATCTAAGCATATGTGCAAGCTACAATCCAAACTCTTGGCACATATGTAGGGGGAGCAATTGCTACCATTTGGGGTTCATGAAACTTATCCATATTCTTTTACACATGGTAAATATGCTTGGGCAAGCAACATGGATTCAATTGAATTTTATTTCATATCTTTATATAAGGGTTGTCATCAATTACCAAAAAGGGGAAGATTGAAAGCTCTAGTTTTGGTTTTGGTGAATTGATGAAACCCTAAGTGCTAACCTAGTTTATCAAGTGATCATGAGATAGGTAGTACACTCCAAGTTGTGAAGCAAACAAAGATCATAGCATGATGAAGATGATGCCATGGTGATGATCAAGTGCTTGGACTTGGAAAGAAGAAAGAGAAAAACAAAAAGCTCAAGGCAAAGGTATAAACCATAGGAGCTATTTTGTTTTAGTGATCAAGACTTGGAGTGAGTGAATCACCTATTGAGGGTTTGGCGTACTCTAGTAAATTGCTCATGGCTTGTGTGATCCTCATCTTGTGTTGGTTGTGCGGCACCCTATTGAGGGTTTGGTGTGTGAAGCCAATTAGCGCGTGAACCTCTAAGTGAATGAATCACCACAACGAGGACTAGCTTACCGGCAAACAAGTGAACCTCGGTAAAAAATCATTGTGTTCATCATTTGATTTCAAGGTGATTGGTCCACATTGGTTTTCATCATTGTGATTGATTGGTTCTTTTCACGACATGGCGGTATAACAATCTTTCTCATACTCTTACATTACCGCAAACTAGTTATTAAGCTCTTTAGTGTAGCTAGTTGTGAGAGCTTATTAGTTTGGTTGGTGTGGCTCTTTAGTTAGCTTTTGAGAGCACACCAATTTAGTTTAGTGGTATAGCTATTGTGTGGTTACATATACTATCTAAACTAGAATTGTGGTAGGTGGCTTGCATATTTAGTAGGCTAGCGCAACATTTGCTTCGCCTCCTAATTGTCTAACCATTTTATTAAGTGTTGTTGTAGAATTTTTTATTAGGCTATTCACCCCCCCTCTAGCCATTAGGACCTTTCACCTGTGCCATCGCCCTCTCCCACTATGCCGAGAGTATCGACTTGGAGACGATGAGCCTTGGCTTTGCGCCTGGCTATGAAGCCTCCGAGCTAGACGAAATAGAGAAGGCGGTGTCTCCTGTCGTGTGGAACCTGGCCCACAAGGTTGAAGAGATAGTTCTCCCCTAGAGGGGATAGTTACTCGAATGGGTCTAATGAACATTTTCTGTAATCTGTGGACAAGTGTCGGCACTTTTGTAAATTAAAAATAGATTCATAATTTCATTTCATTTAAACAAATTTGTATTTTTGTTTCGTTTGATTGAACTTGCTTTCTTCCCTTTTTTGCATTCGAAAAGGGGCTCATGCAATCCGATCCTTCCATTCGTTAAGACCGTAGGGCCCGAGGTGTGTAAGAGGGAAACTTTGATTATGCTGGTAAGCAAACTTACCATAGCCGTCAGGGCATGGGTTTTTTGCAGTCTGACCAGGCAAGCTCGGTTATTTGTTCCCACAAACCTTGCCACCAACCTTAATGTGAGAAAGAGGTCCGATGCAGTGACTGTTTCAAAAAAGGGTGTTTTATACCTTTATCATCCCCCTAGTGAGATCTGACCCTTTGTGGTTGCTAGGGTCGAATGTTACTAAAGACCGAAGAGAGGATAGCAAAACTACTCTTGTATTCTCACGTATCCCTTCCCTAGGATTTTAGCTATTGTTCTGCGATCGTGCGTTTGGTCTCCTTGTAAGTCCAACTTTCCTTGAGCCCTCATGAGTAGCAGAAGTTTGGTCAAGGGTCCGCTCATTTTCGTGATTGTCGCCCCGTCCACAGTTTCTGCAACCGGAGTGGTTGAGTTAGCGTCACCTGCCTCATTGGCTCGAGTAATGCGCTCGGTGAGCTCGCTAATAGGGATATTCAGATGGAATCCTGTTCCATCACCTGTGATGGGATCGGCAAAGCCCTCAGGGGGCATTCTGTTGCTCCTTAACTCGCCTTCCAATAGATTCCCCCTCAATGGGGATTCTATGGGCTCGGCTAGAGGCTAGGATCGAATGAGAGGGATGAGACAGACTTGTCCACTTCTAAGCAAGAAGGGCACAAGCCGCTGCGGCTCATCTACTTTCCCCTGGCTCTATTTGACATGAGGCGGTCTTGGGCCCTTTGCGAGCAGCCTTCAAACCTTGGCCTATCGATCTAGGATCGGGTGGCTTGAGCCCTCGAGCCCCTTAGGGTCTGATAGGGGTCAGCCGTGTTTCATGCGTCACCCTGTCCTCGGTTTTGGCAACCAAAGGGGCTGAGCTAACGACACTTGCCTCGATGGCTCGAGTGTCACGCTTAATGAGCTCGCTACAGGGCATGTTCGAGTGGAATCTAGGTCCATCATCCGCTGTCGGGGTCAGTAGAGACCTCATGTGGTATTCCACTATTTCTTAACATGCCCTTCGGCAAATGCTCGAGCCATTCGATAGGCTCAGGTAGCCCGTTGGCCTCTCCTCGGTGGAGATTCTATGGGTTTGGCTTGAGGTTAGAATCGAACAAGAAAGGTCGAGATGTTCCTGTTCGCTTCTGAGCGGGGTCGGGCAAGGCCGCTGGGGCTCCTCTGGGTTTTCTCCCCTAGCTCCATTTGACGCGAGGTGGCCTCAAGCCCTTCGTGGGCTGACCTTTGAACCTCGGTCTATCACCGTTCATATCGAATGAGACAAGTACCACTTCATGATGCAACGCGAAACATTGTGATACAACAATTGCATGTGCAATGTTTTGGATGTACGGGATGATTGAATGAATGAGCATAAAGAAATAGCGGGGGTCGGTAACGTTACCTTGATGGCATGAGTGATGGGTTCTAGGAGCTCTTACTAGATATGTTCATGCAGGGTTTGGGCCTGACGTTCATGATGGGGCCGGTGTAACCTACACGAGTGTCCTAGTTTTCTGTTTCTATCTCTCGATAGTTATCGGAACCGTTTGATCGGCTTGGGTGACCTAATGGTTTCTTCTTGATGGAAATTCTGCAAGTAGGCCCCTCCAAACCCTTCTCATGAAGGTGGATGCTAAAGCTTAGAGTGTGGGGACAAAGACTTCGATTACGCTGGTGAACAAAAATGCCGTAGCCGCCAGGGCATAGGGCTCTAGCAATTCGTCCAGTTTTACTCATAGTTTATTCCCGCACACTACGCCTCCAATTTTTAAACGTAAGGAGGGGTCGGGCAAAGAGAAATGTCTAGCGAGTAGACTCTCTTGCCAGCCCTCAAGCGATGTCCGATCCCCTGCTGTTGCGGGGGTTGGAGGCTCGGTGACAAATTTAATATGCAATGTAAGCAAGTAAGGGTGCTTATCTCTCGACAACGGTTTGAGCCGTTCGATTGACCCATCTCTCAGCAGTGGCCAAGCCATCTGGTCGACTTGTGTTTCCTGTTGAGACAAGATTTTCCTACGGGAGTAGAGGATGAGAGTATCTCGCACAAGACTTTAGTTGGGTAGATAAGCCAAGCAACGAATTTGTGCAAAAAATGGACAAGTTCTCAAATTTTGTTACAGCAAACAACTTTTCAGCTCTTCTCCCTCTTTTTGAAAAAGAGGTTTAGTGCATTCCAACCCTTCCCATAGTTAAGTTCAAAAAAGCTTGGAGTGCGGGTGAGCTAGTTTTGATCACGCTAGTGAGCAAAGGCGCCGTAGCCACTAGGGCATAGGTTCCTCGTAGTCCACCCAGTTTTACTCAGAGCTTGTTCCCGAAATCCTAGCTCTTAGGATTTGCCATGAGAAAAGAGGGTAGGCACAGAGAATGTTTGCAAGGTAAATATACTCATACCAGCCCCCGAGTGAGGCCCGACCCTTTGCACTTGTAGGGGTCGGATGTCATAAAAGATAGGGGATTTTAATGACAAAACTGATAAGAGAAAGTATACGTTTATTTAGGGGTAAAAGCGACATAGCTGCTCGATGTTCTAGGCATTGGTGAAGACCTCACCGTTGATGGTTTTTAGCTTGTAGGCGCCTGGTCGGAGTACTTCCGTGATGACGTATGGTCCATCCCATGGAGGAGAGAGCTTGTGGTGGTCCTTATTGCTCTGTACGAGGCGGAGAACTAGGTCCCCGATGTTGAAGGCTCGGCCTCGCACCCGTCGGCTGTGGTACTATCGCAACGCCTGCTGGTACTTGGCTAAGCGAAGGAGGGTGACATTGTGAGCTTCGTCCAGCTGGTCAATGGCGTCCTCGTGGGATGCCTCGGTTCCCTGTTCGTCGTATGCCCTGATTCTTGGTGCTCCATAGTCATGGTCAGTTGGAAGGATGGCCTCAGAACCATAGACTATGAAGAAGGGCATGTAGCTGGTGGCTCGACTAGGGGTCGTCCTTAGACTCTAGAGTACTGAAGGAAGTTCGGTGACCCAGCATGCACCGAATTTGTTCAACCGGTTGAAGATCCTAGGTTTGAGGCCATGTAGGACCATGCTGTTCGCGCGTTTCACCTGCTCGTTCGTTCGGGGGTGTGCTACAGAGGCCCAGTCAACGCGGATGTGATGTTCATTATAGAATCGAAGGAACTTTTTTTGTAGTGAACTGTGTATCGTTGTCCATGATGATGGAGTTCAGAACTCCAAAGCGATGGACGATGTCGAGGAAGAATAGTACGGCTTGCTTGGATTTGATCGTGGAGATCGGCTGAGCTTCTATCCACTTTGTAAACTTGTCTATGGTGACAAGCAAGTGGGTGTAGCCTCCAGGCGCCTTCTTTAGAGGTCCAACCAAATCGAGCCCCTAGACCATGAACGACCATGTGATGGGGATCATCTAGAGTGCTTGGGCGGGGAGGTGAGTCTGCCGAGCGTAGTACTGGCACCCTTCACAGGTGCGCACGATCTGCTCGGCGTCGACTACTGCAGTGGGCCAATAGAAGCCCTATCGGAACACATTTCTGACTAGGGTTCTAGGCATGGCTTGGTGACCGCATATCCCACTATGGATATCACTCAGCAAATGCTTCCCCTCTTCGATGGGGATGCTGCACTATAGTATCCTGGTGTGGCTTCGCTTGTAGAGTTCGTCCTTCACAAGAACAAAGGACTTGGCACAACGTGCGAGCCGTCGAGCTTCCGTCTTGTCCATCGACAGCGTGTCATGGAGAAGGTAGTCGAGGTAGAGTCCCTCTAGTCGACTAGAGGTTCGAGCTCTATCACGGGGTCTTCTTCGAGCTCCATGACTTCAAGGCCAGATGGAGCCGACAGTTGGTCAGCCCCCGAGGCTGAATCGGGGGAACCATCATCGGCCTATTCTAACCCCTCGTAGCCGACTGAGGGCTTGTGTTGGTCATTGGTGAAGACTCCCATTGGCACCGGCTCTCGGCTGGATGTTGCCTTTGCAAGTGCATCAGCCGCCTCATTGAGGCGCCTCGGGATGTGATTGAGCTCAAGGCCATCGAAGTTGTCTTCCAGTCGTTGGACTTCTCGGTAGTAGGTAGCCATCTTGGTGTTGTGGCAGCTTGACTCCTTCATGACTTGATCAACGACTAGCTAGGAGTCTCCCCAAACATTGAGATGTTGGACACCCAACTTAATGGCAATGCGTAGGCCGTTGATGAGCACCTCATATTCGGCCACATTGTTTGAGGAGATGAAATGGAGATGAACCATGTTCCTCATGCATACCCTGAGGGGTGACATGAAGACCAGCCCTGCGTCGGCACCCTTCTTCATTAGTGATCCATCGAAGTACATTGTCCAGTACTCTTGATCAACAACCGCCGGTGGCATTTGGACCTCGGTCCATTCCACGATGAAATCAGCTAATACCTAGGACTTGATGGCCATCTGAGGGGCATACGCAATGCCTTGATCCATCAGCTTGAGTGCCCATTTCATGGTTCTCCCTGTGGCATCCTGGCTTTGGACGACCTCGCCAAGGGGGAAGGATGTCACAACTGTTATCGGGTGTGACTCGAAGTAGTGGCGTAGCTTCCTCTTTGTGATGAGGACAGTGTACATGAGCTTCTAGATTTGGGGGTA
This sequence comes from Miscanthus floridulus, assembly GCF_019320115.1. Taxonomy (NCBI): domain Eukaryota; kingdom Viridiplantae; phylum Streptophyta; class Magnoliopsida; order Poales; family Poaceae; genus Miscanthus; species Miscanthus floridulus. The sequence continues at coordinate 61,140,779 of NC_089582.1, forward strand.
GTGGTTCTTTGAGTCAGATAGGACCTCACTGATGAAGTACACATGGTGTTGTACTTTGAGGGCATGCCCCTCTTCTTCCTGCTCAATAACTAGGGCGGCGCTGACCACTTGTGTGGTGGCCGTGATGTAAAGCAGAAGGTGTTCTCCCTCGATGGAAGGAACTAGGATTGGGGCCTTTGGTAGGAGCTACTTAACCATGTCAAGTGCTTCCTGGGCCTCGGATGTCCATTCAAAGCGATCGGCCTTCTTTTGAAGTCAATAAAGGGGGAGACCTTGTTCACCGAGGCGTGAGATGAAGCGGCTGAGTGTGGTGAGGCACCCTATAACTCGCTGCACCCCTTTATATTCTGAATCAAGCCCATCCTTGTGATGGCTGAGATCTTCTCTGGGTTGGCCTCTATGCCACGCTCAAAGACGATGAAACCAAGCAGCATGCCCCTTGGGACCCCGAAAACACACTTCTCAGGATTAAGTTTGATGCCGTTTGCTCAGAGTTTAGCAAAGGTCTGCTCAAGATCAGCTACGAGGTGGTCAGCCTGTTTGGTTTTGACCACGATGTTGTCCATGTAGGCCTCAATGGTCTGCCCGATGAGGTCCCTGAAACACTTGAGCATACAGCACTGGTATGTAGCCCAGTGTTCTTCAGACTGAATGGCATTGTGACGTAGCAGAATGATCCGAAGGGGGTCATGAACAATGTCGTAAGCTGGTCGGACTCTTTCATCATAATTTGATGGTACCCAGAGTATGCATCAAGGAAGTAGAGGGTTTCACACCCAAGGTAGAGTCAACTATTTGGTCCATGCACGGCAAAGGAAATGAATCCTTTGGGCACGCTTTGTTGAGACCCGTATAGTCAACACACATTCTCCATTTCCCACTCTTCTTTCGTACAAGAACGGGATTGGCTAACCACTCTGGGTGGTACACTTCCTTGATGAATCCGGCCGCCAAAAGCTTTGCGATCTCCTTGCCGATGGTCCTATGTTTCCCCTCATCAAAGCGATGCAGGCGTTGTTTCACCAGTTTGGAGCCTAGGCGGATCTTCAAGGTGTGCACGGTGACTTCCCTTGGGATGCCTGGCATGCCCGAGGGTTTCCATGCGAAGATGTCTCTATTGGCGCGGAGGAAGCCGATGAACGCGCTTTCCTATTTAGAGGAGAGCATGGTACCAATGCGCACTATTTTTCCCTTAGTGCTCCTGAGGTCTATGGGGACTTCTTTAGAGCTTTCCGTAGGCTCGAAGGACCCAGTTGACTTCTTAGGGTTGGGCGCTTCTTTGGTGACCTCCTTCTTGATGGCGGCGAGCTCTCCGGAAGCGATGATTGCTGTGGCGTGACCGTAGCACTCGACCTCACACTTATAGGCACGCTGAAAGGAGGTGCCGAGAGTGATGACCCCACCAGGGCCTGGTATTTTTAGCTTGAGGTATGTATAGTTGGGGATGGCCGTGAACTTCACGTACCATGGATGTCCTAGGATGGCATGGAAGGTTCTAGGGAACCCGACCACCTCAAAGTTGAGGGTTTCCATCCTATAATTGGATGGATCCCCAAAGGTAATGGGCAGATCGATCTGCCCAAGTGGCATGGCCTGCTTTCTAGGCATAATGCTGTGGAAAGGTGCTAGGGTTGGGCGGGCACGTGTCCGATCGATGCCCATTTCGTCGAGCATCTTGGCATACATGATATTGAGGCCGCTGCCTCCATCCATTAGTATTTTGGTGAGCCGCTTCATGCCAACGATCGGGTCAGCCATGAGTGGATATCTCCTCGGATGCGGGATGCTCTCTGGGTGGTCGGTCCGATCGAAGGTTATGGTAGACTCGGACCACCAGAGGAAGGCAGGTGTGGCCAGTTCAGTTGTATAGACCTCACGGTGCGCGACCTTCTGACGGCGTTTGTAGTCATAGGCCGACGATCCTTCGAAGATCATGAGGCAACCGTACGGTGTCGAAAAGCCACCATCCTTCCCCTTAGTGTCGTCCATGGTGGGGTCAAGGTCCTTGCTCTGCTCCCCTTTGTTGGAGCCTCTAGACAGGAATTGCCTCATTAGGCTGCAGTCCTTGTATAGATGTTTAACCGGGAAGGCATGGTTCAGGCACAGCCCCTTAAGTAGTTTTTTGAAATGGTTTGGAGTGCCCTCTGTGGGCTTCCGACCACCCTTGCAGTCAGCAGCATTCATGAGCGAGTCCTCGCGTCGTTGCTTCTTGTTCTTCCTTTTGGCAGAACGATTGGAGGTGCCTTCGCTGGCGCCCTCGTCCCACCTTGCCTTGCCCTCGAGACTATCAAAGATCTCTCCAACTGCTTCTTCTCCTGAGGCATGGCTGGTGGCAACATCTAGGAGTTCCTTGGTGGTTCACGAGCCCTTGCATCCTAGCTTATGAACCAAAGACTCGTAGGTAGTCTCGGACAGGAAAGCTCCTATAATGTCAGCGTCGGTGATGTTAGGTAGCTCGTTGCACTATCAGGAGAAGCACCAGATGTACCCATAGAGGGTTTCACCAGCCTTCTGTCGGCAGTTTTTGAGGTCCCATGGGTTCCCAGGGCGCTTGTATGTGCCCTGGAAGTTCCCCACAAAAATCTCCTTCAGGTCCACCCAACTCTAGATTCTATTGGACGGCAGGTGTTCCAACCACGCTCATGCTGAATTGGCCAAGAACATTGGGAGGTTGCAGATAATGAAGTCGTCATTATCCGCACCACTAGCTTGGCAGGCAAGCCGATAGTCTTCGAGCCATAGTCTGGTGTTTGTTTCCCCAGAGTACTTCAGGATGTTGGTTGGTGGCCGGTACCTCGCGGGAAGGTAGAGTTGAGGATGTGTCAGCCGAAGGCCTGAGGGCCTGGCAGGCTAGGGCTCGGGCTCCGGTCCTCGCCGCTATCGTAGCATCCACCACGATGAGGAAGATAGTCGTGGCTGGCTCCCTCTCTTGGGTCATTGTGGGTACGCCTGCAAGCATCGAGAGTGATATGTGCGTTGCGGTTATGGCCGAGCCGCTGATGCACCAGGACCGTAGCACGCTGCCTACCGCCCTGCGGTGCCTGGTGGACCGATGCATCCCTACCAAGATGCCCGAAGAGTGTGTGTTGGCTGGTGTCGAGCTCATGTCGCCGAGACAACGAGCTCTCTACCTGCTACGTCGCCGCACGCTCGAGTAGCGTGCAAATCTTGCGGTGGACCTGACGATCCTCGGGTGTCGCGGCCTCAGGAAGGCTATGGAGCAAGTCCGCCATGGCGGCAATGTTCTAGCTTGCCCGGGCAAAGCGAGGGAGGGCTTCATCGTCTACGATGATCCTTCGGTTTACGTCGTGGGCCATGGCGCGTGCGCGCCCACCATCTCTGTGGCGTTCGATCTCTCGATCGAGCTCCGCGCATTCCTGCTCGAGCTGTACTCGCGTTTCCTCAATCTCCCGGTATCGGGCTTTCAGCTGCTCCACCCCCATGCGAGGTGGGGCTGCTGTCTCACCCTCGGCCTCGTCACTAAGGTTGTTCGCCAGGGTAGCCTCCTCCTCGGAGACGCTTTCGATGTGTCCCTTGGGGGTACCCATCATGACGCATTCCCGAGAGGGGTGGTGGCTCCCCCTACTAGAGTCAGAGCTAGAGGGTGACCCTGGCTCCTCTATGAGGAGGTCGTGGAGAGACTCCGTGATGTGTTCGATCACCCCCACGAACTCATTGTTCATGGGGAACAGGATCATGTGTTGTGCCACAAGGTGGCTAACGGTCGCCGTGGTGTTGCGGAGACCGAACGGAAGCACTGTCGGGGCACTCTGTGCGGGGTGTTCTGGAGAGAGGGTGAGGCGGCGTGGGTCCTCCTTGGATGGCTGGGGTCCCAGGGAGACGCCGAGCTGGTGCTCAAGCCTCCCGTAGTTGAGGCCGATGGAGGGGAGAGGTTGGATGGCGGCGTGAGCCAACGCCAACTCTCCTCCTATCGTGATGATGAAGTCTAGGTCACCGAAGCGCACGTGTGCGCCTAGGGCCCAGCTGATTCCATGGCTAGCCATCCGTGGCTTGATGTTAATGTCGGAACACGCAAAGGTCCCCTACCTGGCGTGCCAACTGTCGGTGTTTCGAGTAAACACCAACTAGTAAATTTGTATTTATTGCGTGTTGGGCCCGGATGGTGTAATAAAAGACACAAGGTTTATATTGGTTCGGGCAGAACATCCCTACGTCCAGTTTGCTGCTGTTGCTTGTGTTATTAGCATCGAAAGGTTCATAGTAGGGGGTACAAACGGTCGAGGGAGGGACATGTTCCAAGTCTCTGATGGAAAAGTTGCAAGGACACTGAGAGCTTGGTTGCTTCTTAGCTGTGTGTTATGTGATGCGTGGTGTGTTGAAATCGATCGGTCTCTCCCTCTAGTGGGGTGCCCTGCCTTCCCTTTTATAGATCAAGGGGGTGCAGGGATTACAAATGGGGGAAAGAAGAAAAACCAGATGCAAAGAAGGTCCTTCGAAGGTGCCGGGTCTTCCTTTTTCTTTGAGCCTGCCCTGCTGACACGACAGACGATGCCAGAGATAGCACGTTCGCTGATCCTGATAGGGCCATATTCTGGCTTCGTTCAGCAAGTGGTCACGTCCCATCCCGCCCCGGCGGGCGACGCGACGCACCAGGGGGGCGAGTCACGACCCTACAGGGAGCAGACAGTGTACAGGCTCCACGTTCATAACTGTAGATGACATGAGTTTCCTCCTGGACTGTAGTGGTTGTCGTATGTTTCCGTCAGGATTCATGTCCGAGGGCAAATGCCGGCACCCATAACACTGTAGGACAAATGTCGACGCCCACAACACTGTTTGGGCTCTGACATGCCTGGAAGGGCTTAAAGCGCCCGTCTGGTCATATCCTGATGGTACTTTTCTATAGGTGGGCAGGGTTGGGTCCTCGGTATTGCGTTGACTTGAGTGTCCCGCCTTATCTGCGTGCGTAGTTATGAAGGAGCAGCGCACAGACGTCAAGAGAGGCGGAGTCTATCCCAGTCGTCGGGTGAGGCGAAGCCAGACCTCGGACGTCGGGCGAAGCGAAGTCTACCTTTAGACATCGGACGAGGGGGAGCTTTCCCCCAGACGTCGGGCAAGGCGGAGCCTGCCACCGGACATCGGACGAGGCGGAGCCTGCCCTCGGACGTCGTTCCGCCTCGTCCCCGGATGTCGGGCAAGACGGAGCCTGCCCTCGGACGTCGGGCGAGGCGGAGCCAGCCCTCAGGGGTCAGGCGAGGTGGAGCCAGCCCTCGGAGGTCGGATGTGGCGGAGCCAGCCCTCAGGGGTCGGACGAGGCGGAGTTAACCCTCGGTCGTTGGGTAGGAGGTGTAGTCGCGTTCTTATCTGTTCGGAGCCATCAACATTTGATGGTTATTAGCTCCTCATCTTTGGGTACCCCAGTATTCAGTCCCCGACAGTGGCATTTGGTCCTCTGTTGTATATTAATTAGTTGCATTATTACAAGCACTACGCTATGCAGACACACAATGATTATTAGTTTCTTGGAAATAAACTCTGACTTACTTATTGATTGGTCGTTGTTGCAGATGTCCGAAAATGGCTGTGGGTTTAGGGTCCGTTTGGTTGGGCTTTTGGCTTTGGCTTTTGGCCCCAAAAGCCAAAAGCCCAACCAAAGAGGCTGCTTTTGGAGGCTGCTTTTTCAGAAGCAGCTGCTTTTCTGTAGTACATTTTTGAAAGCTGGTTTGACCCTGCTTTTGGCTTTTGGCTTTCTGCTTTTCGAAATTAGTGGAATAAAAAGCTCTTCCATAGTTGTTTCAAGAGAGATAAAGATAGAAGGTATATTTTATACTTGTTTAACCAAACAGCTTTCAGCTTTTCTACAGCTCACAGCCCATAGCAGCTTTCCCACAGCTCACAGCCCGCTTTTTCCCACAGCCACAGCTCAACCAAACACACCCTTAGAGTATCTCCAATAGACTTTCTAAATCTCACTCTCTAAATCATTATTTGGAGAGTCATTTGCATAAAAATCGTTTTCTATATTTTTTTTCACTCTCCAACGGTCTTTCTATATCTCATGCACACTCTAGAGAATCATTCTCGTATTTTATTTTTGGCTAGCGAGAAATTCGAAATAGAAGATGGCTATATTTGGATAGCTATTTAGAGAAGCTGTTGAAAAATAATTTTTCATCAAAATCTCTATTCGTAACATTTAGAAAGGATTTAGAGAGTCTCGGCTGCTTACTCCGTCTAAACAGGCTTGCACCAGAGCGAGCGCGCTCGTGTGGTTGTGTTCATGACATGGCGGAGGCAAAGAGGGTCATAAACGCTTGCATCGCTGAAGAATACCTGGACGCCATCGCAGCACTTGCTGCTCGGAGCCTCCGATGATTCACATGCACCGCCGTTGTTGGTGAGGAAACAGGAGCATGGAGGCACCAGCGACTTCGCCAGCGTTGTCCGGCACTCCTTTGGACGCAGCGGCGGCGGCGACGGCGGCGGCGGCGCAGGTGGCGTCACGTTGTAGCAGGGGATAAACGGAATCTTTGGAAACAAGGGAGGGCATGGTAGAAGCCGCGGCAGTGGCAGGTCAGGGATCTCGTACGAGGCCGTCGGGTGCAAGACGACTTCACCGTTGGCCGACGGCGCAGGAGCCGCCGCGGCCTTGGCTGCTCCTCCGTCTCTGGCGGCCGCAGATTGGTGCAGCAGGCTGGGCGTGACCACAGTGAAGGCGACGAGCAACCCGACGATCAGCGTGTAGTTGCTGGACGGCGCCATCGATCTCTTTGGTCTTTGGATATATGGAGGCGTAAACTAAAGGATTCTGAGGCTTGGCTTCTGTGGTGTGAGCCCTGAACGAAAGGAAAGGATCAATTTAATAGGAGTGTCCTGGTGTTTAGGGTTGGCATGCCGTTGAGATATCTCTCTGATTCTGGTACTACATTGTCTGTTGTATATTTGTTTTTTTAATGAAAATCTGTTGTATATTTGTTATTACCTAGACTAGAATATATACGGAAATGCTTTGATCCGAACCGACTCTTTACTCGAGTATCGGACGGACGTGGGGCGCGTGGCCATATCAATTTTAATTCTCATCTAGTCTAGTTCAATGGACACAACCTTTATTTATTTATATCCACTTAATTCATCACATGTCCATCTCCAACTCGGCCCGCACCTGCCTGCTCCTGCTCCTGCTCCGCCGCCCGCCCCGCTGCTCATGTCGCAGCTCCGCGCGCCCGCCCTACTGCTCCTACCGCTACTTCTGCTCCGCTGCCCGCCCCGCCCGACGACACAGACACGCGCCGCCAGTGCAATGAGAAGCGCCGGGCCCTAGCGCGGAAGCCCTCCGGCCTCGCCCCTGCTACGGTTGCGGCGCCCCGATGTAGACGGCGGAAGAGGGCCACACCGAATATGATGCATATTGAAAGTGTACATTTCAAATGTTTCAGATGGTTTAGATATATGTTGCAAGTGTTTCACACGGATACTGCAAAAGTAGATTGTGATGTTGCAATTGTTGTACACGTATGTTGAAAGCGTTTGTCCCCAATGTTTCATTTGTTTTTTCAGACGTATGTTGCAAGTGTGTTTATCTGGACGTTGCATATGTTTCACACATATGTTGCAAGTGTTTTATCTGGATGATGCTTATGTTTGGGACGGTTTTCAAGTGTTTTTGCAAGTGTTTCATATGCCTATTTCAAGTATTTCATCTGTTTTTTTTATGTTTCAAGTGTTGCATCTGGATATTTTAAAAGAAGATTGGGTGTTACACATGGGATGCGCGTTGAAAGCGGAAGGAGGTGCGAGCAGTCCCCGCGCGGGCGATGTTCGGGCAGTGTGGACCCCCGCATGGGCACGGGTGACGCAGGCACAGGCAAGCGACATCTAGGCGGCGTAGGCCCATGCATGGACGTCTAGGCGTGAAAGCGAACTGCAGCTACGGGCGCCTGTACGCGGGCGTCCGTCCGGACGTCTAGGCGCTAGATATCTACAGATGCAAGATCTTGTAGATCGCAGTAACCTTTCGTTCTGTTGTTGTATATTAGGGTTATGATTCATGATCTTCAAAAGAAGGAAACAGAATGACGATCACAATGTAGAACTGCTAATATATGCAGAGCAGGACACGATGCATGCAACGATTATTTTCAATGTAAACTGTTGGATCATAATAATCGCAATGAACCTTTGCACATGTTCCATTATATTGTTTGACATCCCTGCGCACTTAAGGTATTGTTTGGTTGTGAAATAAGGACAGGATGGATCCATTCTAGTTTCATGTGATGAGATGATTTCATCTCTGTGTTTGGTACTTTGGTTGAAGAGATGTGACACTCATTCCTACTCTATATTTGGTTGGAAGGATGAAAATGAAGAGGATACATCATTATTTGTTATCCATTAAACATCCTCTTTTTTTTTCCATAGTCACCCAACCGCAGCAGCTTCCAACACAGCCGTCACGTCCTACCCTACACCAAGGCCATTACCAAGCTCACACAGGGGGCGAGGCTGACCGCGTGCACCAAGGTCACCCACCCTCTTCCATGCCACCATCTCCTCCAGAACAAGGGCGAGCAGGGGCGGATCCAGAACGGGGCTGCGCCCCGGGCTGAGCTGCTGATTCACGTTCAAAATAGTCTGATCTTGCTTCCTAGGTCTCCTTTTGTCTAATTAAGATCATAGTTTTTTAGGCTAAACACCACATATGTTACAAGGGCTACATGGACTCGCCCCGGGCTGCAGCCCAGGCAGCCCGGGCCCTGGATCCGCCCCTGAGGGCGAGCGTGGCCACTGCGAGGGGACCAGCAGGCATGGCCAACAGGAGATGGAAACAGAAACAACACTTGGCAAAATGATTGATTTTTACGATCGATGGGTTTTGATAGTATGCTCTAAAAATCATTTTTGACTGCATGTAAAAAAAACATTTGTGTGGTAGTGAAAGACAAGCACATGGCAACAGAATAGAACGACATCGATAAGGGATAATGAACTAGTACCTTAGTTTTTGAGGGACGCTGGACACATTATCTTGAGGGAATATTCTCTTCTAGGGCTTGTTCGGTTAGGGTCATTCCTGGCCGGAACGTATCCTGGTGATGCTCGGCTGTATAAAATACAGTAGGGTTCTCGGCCGGATCGGTTCCAAGACTGGATTCCGTGCCAACCGAACGTGCCCCTAGGGATGTTCTATCCCATCTGTCACCAAACCAAACATTGACCCAACAATGATCCTCATGGTTTGGGGATCTGTTTGCCATACATGGTTGATGGCTGTTGTAGATTGACCTTGATCTTCCTCCCTAGTGAAATAGCCAAAAAAGTGTGTTGACGGAAATCTAGTCCCTCAGCTAAAGGCAAGGATGCCCGAATCTCACGAGGATCACTCGGACCACTGTACTCGAGGATCAAATCACAACGAGGCAGGGAAAAACCGGCTTAGCCTGTTTTGGACCTCAAAATAGCTCATAAGAAGGTGCCTTGTCGAGGAGGCGCAAGTGCAACTAGCGTTTTTCTACTGTCGGTGAGCTAAGGCCACCAAAAATACCCACAAACATCATCTGAGATGCTTGTAGAACAGCATGAGGGGCATGGAAGAGTTAGAGTATGGAAAAAGGTAACATAGTATATTAGTTTTTTTATTGATTGGATACCTCAATTGGTTGTGATCCTATATATGTTTCCCAAAATCGTATTTTCGCCATTCAAACTCCAAATTAGACATTCTATAGATGCTTTCGATCATCTTGACGAGAGGAATCCAATGTGAAGTCCAATTTGCATTTTAAGAAAGTGCAAAACCAGCTTAACCTATTTTTAAAACCTTGGATTGAAACCACTGAGCCATCAATAATCCATCCTATCACTAACGAGTATGAGAACCGACAGTGATAGACATACCACTGCCAGTTACCTTCTGTTGGGTCAGAATCTAGCTGTGATGCTAGGTAAGGACCCCAACAATGATGCATAGATCTAGAGTAGTGTTATAAGGCCATGTAGAACGCGAGGACGTGGAAGGCGCTTGGAGGCAGTTTTCTCCGTTTCTTTGCTAGGATGGAACTTGATGCATTGCTTTTGTTCGGCATCGCCCCTCAAAGAGGCGTTGGACGCTTGGGCAAAAACATACGGAGAGGCCGGCTGTTTGAATTGTGCTTAGCGCAAATGTAAGGGCTTCAGCAATAGATTTGTGGGTGCTTAATGAAAATTTAGTTTTCTCTCTCTCTCTCCTCTGAAGCGTCTGTCATATTGTAGAAGCCCTAACACTACTAGCCATTGTCCACATTTAGGGCATGTTTAGTGCAGCTTCGACCAGCTCTAGCTCCGACTCTGCCAGCAAAACACCATAGCAATACTATTTTCTATTGTAGAAGACCTAATTTCTTGCTCCTACTCATCAAAATCAGCCGGCAAACCAGAGGGCTGTTGTGCAAGCTGTTTACTCCAGGGCTTATGATCTCAGTGCAATGGCAAACATAGTTGCGGAGCTAAGAAGCCTTCTGTCTCTGAACTTCATTTCGTGGCAAGTACAACACCGGCCTCAGGCGACCAACAAGGTGGCGCACAAGCTAGCTGCTCTTGGTAGTACTTGTTCTTTGGATGCTGAACCCATTTTGGTTCCCATCCCTTTGTGTATCCACTATGTAATTGCTGACGATTCAGCATCTTTCGAATAATGGAAATTCATATTTCCCCTAAAAAAATCAGTTGGCAAACCAGAGGGAGTCGCCATTTTATAGCTTAGGTGCAGGGAGCTAGAGGCGGTCGTTTACCAAACATATGCCCTTATTTGAGGGTTTTTTTAAAAAAAAAAAAACTGATGAAAATGTTCACTCGTACACTCATCATTACAGATCGATGATCTGCACACTAACAGTAGTAAAATTAACTTTAATTGACGAATAGTTGGCTAACATGTTTCCTACGACTCAAAGAAGTAGCCACGTATTAATAAAACACGTGACTTCAAACCTCTGGAAAATTGGTTCTGGAGTGCCAGTAAAATAACTTTTCTACTCTTTTAGTTGCTACCTATATCAAATTTGTTATTGATGCATGCAACTTCTATACCACTACCCCCAGAATAGGATATCACTGCCACAAAAACGAACCGGCATTGGCGCCGGTTCTATAAATCGGCAATGATAGCGATATAAAATATAGAAAACATGTGTTCTCATGATTCGATCTACATTCCTGTAGACGCACGTACCAATTGAGCAACATGATAAGAATCTTATATTGTATATTTGACACTCAAAATAATCTATGAAAAGATTGTTAACTACGCTATTTTTTTAACTACATATTTTTGAATTTTATATTGTATATTTGACATTCAAAATAAAAATATTGTTAACTGTAAAATTATAGATCTCATCGAGTACTACAATTTTGATGTTGACTTTGTCTCCAAACATTGTTAATCGTGTTAAATCTATTCCGAGAACTTATATTGAGTATTTGGACATAGAAACCTTCTCAAATTAAAAAGTTGTCAACTACAAAGTTTTAGATCTCTTTAATAAAATGTACAATTTTGACATAAAGTTTATCTTAATCTGATCTACATACTACTTAGAAATTGGGTCTAAAGGAAGACAGTAGTACTATCGTTATTTTTATTTAATAAGAAAATCAAATCAAATCATGACACATACTACTGCAGATATTATCAAAGTATGCGCATTGAGCAAAACGGTTGTTTCTAGTGATACATGGTACGTAGTCTCAAACTAGATACGACATCTTAACCAAGACGCTGTAACTGAACTCTAATGATGAGTCGATGACACGCTACTACGATCCATGTTCCATGATGACGACAACGACGACTGCTGACTATGACGCCGATGAACTCATGCATGCACCGGACACTTCGATGGTTGTGAATCTATAAAATCCACAGCTCTAACTTTTATTATTTCTCCTGACAAAAGAATCGATCAACCTCTTTCTGCTACTTATGGCTGTCATCGACCTGCAAAAAAATCCAAAAATAAAAGGATGTTATATGGCAACAATTGGCTTGCTGATAAACTAATAGTAACTGAAAAAAAATGAAATGGAAAAAAGGCAATACCCTAAGCCTTCTTCCCTGGCGCCGGTGTTGGAGGTTTGGGAAGCTCCATCGGTGGTATTTGTTTCCCTGTTCAGTGTAATGGTATCATACAGGGACGGACCCACAGGGTATGCAGGGTGGGCCACCGTATACCCTGGGGTCAGCCAATCATAGAGATAGGTAGAAATTTTTAATGTAAAAAAATATATAAAAAGGAAATTTTCATTGAATTGCATAAGAAATTTTTTTTGCTGTGCATACTCAGAGGTAAAAACCTAGGTCCGTCACCGGTATCATAGCACATTAATTAGTTGCATTATTACAAGGATTATTAGTTTCTTGGAACTAAACTGTATATATGACTTACTCAATTCGTCGTCGCTGCAGATGCCGGAAGATGTCTTTGGGTCTATTCCTAAACACGCTTGCACGAGGTACAGCGCGCGCGCGCGTGGTCTACCGGCGCCGTCAGAAGCTGGTTCACGTCGCCGTTAATGATGTGGCAGAGGCAAAGAGGAGCATAGATGCTCGGATCGCCGCCTCTGATGAATCGACTGACGCCGGCGCAGCACTCCGTGCTCGGATCCTTGCTGCTGTTGGTGGTGAGGAAACCGGAGCACGGAGGCATCAGCATCACCAGCGATGCCTTGCACTCCTTTGGCTGCGGCGGCGGCGCAGGCGGCGTCACGTTGTAGCAGGGGATGAACGGGATCTTTGGAAACGCGGGAGGGCATGGTATAATTTTTTTTTTCGAACGTGCCTCGGGCACGGCTTTCATTAAGCAGGAGAAGATAGTTTACTCGAAATTACAAATAAATGCCCTGATAATCCATCTATTACCAAAGCACAATTGCCCACGGGCAAGAAGCGAATTTGATTTACATACTACTATGCTTGCGACGGGAATGACCCATGGAGACTACGTTAGTGTTAGCAAGGACATGAGCTGCTTGTATCCTGCCAAACATCACTCCTCGGCCTCGCCCAAGATCGAGCAAGCCAGACCAGCCGCGTCAGTAGAAACTCCATCATAAGTGCACGAGTTCCTCTCCTTCCACAGTCTCCAGCTAACTAGGAAGAAGAGCGAATGGAACCTCTTTCTCGCCGGTTTGACAACGAGCTTTCTTTTGCGCATCCACCATTCCATGACATCCTCCTCATTGACGAGGACAACATCTTCCTCAGCCATGTGGTGAAAGAACTTGGTGTTTGTTCGGTCCTTAACGACATTGCGACGGGCATGGCCATTCAACCCGCACACATTCCAAACAACGCAGTTGTATGATATCATTGAGAAACAAAGGCCGCAACTGACAAAGGTCCCAGGCTCCACTACAGCGTGTCCCCCTCCAACTCGGCCAAGTTCAGATTCATGGCCACGGGATCAAAATCAAGCGCGAAAAGCATCTGTATTGCCTCCAGCTTCGACGGTGTCAGCGGTTCTGCGAAGATCGCCAAATATTTCTCGTAGGCCTCCTTATCCGCCGGCGGGACATTGACCGCCGGACTGGCTTGCAGCGTGGCGTTGGCCGCTCGCGGCTTGGCCACAAGACGACTGCTCCTCGTGATAGATAGCACGGTTGTCGGCGTCTGTGACTTCCGCAGCCTCGGCCCCGCCCGGATGACGGGCGAGTCAAGGGGGATGCAGACCCTAGCCAATTTCGTCCTGTCGCGCCGCAGCGGTCGTTCCTTGCGTAGCGTCCGCCCGCGCCTTGACGTTGGACGTACCCAGCACTGCGGCCGTTGTTGCGGCGACCGGCGAACCCAGACTGCCGAGCTCCAGATTCATGGGCTCCCGAATCGTCGGTTCCGCAACTTCCATCCTGGTATCCTGACTGCAGAACACCGGCCCAAGGTCCCGGATGGGCGACAGAAGGACCCTTTCCCCACTCAGGCGTGGACTAGCATCGATACAGGTTTTCAAGGCATGTGGGCCGCTCCCCTGTGCCGAGCGGTGCGGGTCGAGATCAGGAGAGCGCAGGTCGAGGCAATGCCGGTTCGCCTGGCAAGGGGTCCCCAACTCCGCCTCCCACTCCATCGGGTCCACACGCCTGGCAAGGGCATGGTATAATTGGCGGCAGTGGCAGGTCAGGGATCTCGTACGTGGCCGTCGGGTGCAAGACGACTTCACCGTTGTTGGCCGATGGCGCAGGAGCCGCCGCGGCGGCCTTGGCTGCTCCTCCGTCTCTGGCGGCCGCAGATTGGTGCAGCAGGCTAGGCGCGACCACGGCGAAGGCCACGAGCAACGCGATCAGCGTGTAGTTGCTGGACGGCGCCATCGATCTTTTTGGTCTTTGGATGGATCCGCGCGTAAACTTACGGTGGCTTTCGTTGGCTTGTGTGGTATGGGATGAGCCCTGAATGAAAAGGAAAGGATCTTATTGTCCTGGTGGTGTTTTTAGGGTTGGCATGCCGTTGAGATATCTCTCTGATTCTTGTCGTACTAGATTGTTTGTTGTATATTTGTTAGCTAGAGTATATCTACAGATGCAACTGTAACAACAAGTAGAAAGCGATCTTGTTAGATATCAGCAGTTGTAATCCCAACTCGCAGCTTACTTTCGTTCTGTTGTTGCTGTATATTATGGTTGTTATATGCGCACGATCTGCATAACAGACAGAATCAAGGAAACAGAAACAAGATCACTAGGCAGAACTCTGCTAATATATCCGGAGCAGGACACGATGCATGCAACGAATGAAATTTGACGCAAGCTGTAGCATCATAATAATCACAAATGAACTTTGCACATGTTCCATTCTTCAACATCCCTGCGGAGACGCTGGACATGAGTTACGAGTTCAGGTGGTATTTAATTTTACGCTAAATCTGTATATGACTCGGGTAAAAAAAAATTTCGCCTCTTGTCACTCGAATCTGTGGGCCGTCCGATTCCTCTGCCTTCTTATCTCCGCCGTCTGTCTTTCTTTTCTTTTTGTTCTGCCCGTCTGTGGCATCGGTGAGTCACGGGACCACGCCCTTGCGGCCGATGGAGATAGTTTTAAATAGCGGGCCACTCAAAATAGCGGTAATTTTTTTTTTCAATAGCTACGAGGCTATAGCAACACTACGACAGATGGCGTTTTTATAAAGAAAACATAAAAGACACCAATAATTAATGAAAAAATATGGTAAATATGAAATTAGATGAACACAAATATGTTTATAAAGTTCCATAAGTCTAGGTAACATTACTAATATGACATTACAACATGGTTCATGAAAGTCTAGTGTTTAATTATCTAAAATACAAAATTAGTAACAAATGATAAGTAGGAAATAACAAATTAAATTGTCAAAATCTATTAGTGATGGCAAAATCTAAAATAGCGCCGCTATTTGAATGCTAAAGCTAAGCAATTAGCGGGGCTATAGCACACAGTAGCGGTTAAAGTTGGCATAGCGACACAAATAGAAATAGCTTAGCGTTGAGTCTCTCCGGCCGCTATATCGACGCTATAGCCTGCTATTTTTTTTTCTATGCCATGGAGACACAACTGCAGCCGATGGAGACGCAACTGCAAACGCATCATGTGCATGTGTGCGCCGAGCCTGCAACCATGCACTGCCGATGGAGTGCATGCAGTTACCTGCTGCTTCGCAGGTGAAGGGACAGGCTGCCCCGTCAAATCACCTATCCCCTAACCATATACTATATGTATATTCATTCCTTTAGCACGAGCAGATTACATGTTATTATACCATATTTTACTACTTTGGTTTGGTTGTAAGTTCAATGTTCAGTTGGTGTAAATTGATTATTCGTAACTGGGAATTGTCAGAATTACTCGGACTGTTATCTGATTTTTTTGGCTTTTCTGATTTTCTGTATGTTTTATTGGGTTCCCCTTTGAAATTTTCCAATTTAGCCTCCATATAAATAATCTGGTTATTTTTTTGGTTTTTTATTTTCTGTATGTTTTATTTGGTTCTCCTTTGATATTTTCCAATTGGGCGAATTGGCCAACGGACACTGAAAATAATCAGATTTGCTGAAAGACACTGTTTTTTGCAAAATTTGCTGGCGGACACTGCGCCTGTTAAAATATTCATTTCTGACTTTGGAGGAGAGAGAAGAGCGGCGAAATATCATTTTTGCCCCTGCCTTCTTCATCCCTCTCCCTTTTCTTCTCTCCCCTGCACAGGTAGCACGCCAACAGCAGCTCTAGTTCCTCCGACCTTGGTGGCGCATCGGGCAGGAGCATCCCGCAACGGCTGCTCGTCGGTCCTCGACTAGGGCAGTGCTCCGGCGAGCGGGGCGCGCGGGTGGAGGCACGGCCATGGCGGACGACGGAGGCCAGGGCGGCACGCGGACGCGTGGGCGGAGGCCAGGGCGAAGGCGCGGCCATGGCGGACGGCGGAGGCCTGAGCAGCGCGAGGACGCGCCGGCGAAGAACGAGCGCGAGATGCGCGGGCGGAGGCCAGGGCAAAGGCACGGCCATGGTGGACGGCGGAGGCCACGGCGGCGCGTGGACGCGCGTGTGGAGGCACGGCCATGGCAGACGACGGAGGCTAGGGCGGCGCGCGGACGCGCGGGCGGAGGATGAGGGCGAGACGTGTGAGCGGAGGCCAGGGCGACGTGTGGATGCGACTGACGGCGGAGGCCAGGGCGGGGCGCGGATGCGAGGGCGCGACCTTGCCGGGGGCGCGGCAATGGCGGATGGCCACCCCTGCTGGCACTGGGCGCTGCCCAGGTCGTCGTCGGCAACCAGCCCCCTACTGGCCTACTTGACCGACCAGTGAACGACCAGAGGTGGAAGAAGACAAGTGCAGTTTAGACATTTCCCCACCTTCTCTCTCCTCTAAACTGAAAAATGAATAAAATAATTGGTACGGTGTCTTCTGGCAAAGAACCACAAATTTGTAATGTCTACCAACAAATTTTGACTTTGACAGTGTTCACTGGCCAATTACGTGTTCCTCCAGTGTCCCGCAGCCAATTTTTCCTTTCCAATTTGGCTTACATAAAAATAATCTGGTTATTTTTTGTGTCATTTGGATAGTTTTTTTTTGTTCATTTGACCTAGATCCAAGGGTCAACTCGATTTTTTAATTTGTTGCCAATTGGGTGTTGATGCGCCGTCCATCACTCGGGTGTCATGGCTCCCAAAAACAGTCAGCCCATGGGTAGACAGACCCTAATTTTAGATATCACTAGTACAAAAATAATTTTTACAGACAGCTCCTATTTCAAACAGAGAGAGACGACTTAGAAATCCGCCTATAACCTTGGCGGGGATATATCACTGATACAGAAATAATTCGGTCATATTTTAATCCATATAATAGGCGAGATATTTGTGACAAAAAAAAAATATGTGCATGTATGTGGTACGATTCGTGGTTTTCAAGATGATAAACATAATGATCAAACGAATGGATCACATTAGCAATAATTTTTTTCGGAGCAAAATCACATTAGCAATAAATAAAAGAGGTTCTTCCTTCAAAAAAGAAAGAGGCGCCCTTCTCTAAACTTTAAAGCTCTAAACTTTAGAGTTAAAGTCTCAAAACAGGTGGTTTAAAGTTAGTTCTAAACTTTGGCTCACCTCACATTAGAGGTTTAGATCTTAAAAGTGAGGTAAAGTGCTCTAAAGTTTTTAGAACTGTAAAGCTTTTTTTTTAGAAAAGGAAATATATTAATATCCTAGCCTCTGCATTGACTAATGCATGTAGCTGAAGAGGGGATCCAAACAGGACCTTAATATTATACCATGCTTGAGGTGGGAGCAGTGCTGGAGGCATCAGCAGCGACATAGTGGGCTACTCAATTTCAAGGAACACAATTGATGCACAACAAGGTTCGCAATGCAATCCAACCAACGTTTGGCAGGAAGTAGTCGCATGCCCTAGAAGCCAAAACAGGAAGCAAGCAGTCGCGCACGCAGTGCAATGAGCTCCACGCAAATCTGATCGTCTGCCATACCTAGCAGATGTCGTAGATGACAAGAGGTTTAGGATGCCTGCTCTCCCGGCCAGCTATTTTATTTACCCTTGTCAATCATTTACCTCTACTAGACTCTAATGTAATGATTGAGATATAGTCAAGTTATATATATATATATATATATATATATATATATATATATATATATATATATATATATATATATATATATATATATATATATATAGAACTACTATCCTGTAGCTGGCTACAGAATAACTTATTCTGTAGCCACTTTGAGTTACGATAATTACTATGTTATTTTACGAGATTATAGTAACTACTTACTAAGTGGTTTAATATAACGTTATGGTAAATATCCCCATGTGTTATAATAACCCAACTATCGTAAATATGTATTTATATTATGGTAAATTAGTATATAAAATTATAGTAAATGGAGGTGGCTACAGAATAACTTATTTTGTAGCCGGCTACTGAATAGCCTCTCCCTATATATATATATATATATATATATATATATATATATATATATATATATATATATATATATATATATATATATGTATATATATATATATATATATATATATATATATATATATATATATTAATACTCCTAGCCACGGCTTTTCCTATGGATAAAACAAATACGATATCTTGAAATACTCATACGTGAAATACTACAACATACTCATATGAGCTCACAGAACTAACTACATGATCATAAGAAAATACCAATAAGCATTTCTAGCGCCATTACCGAAAAAAACATTAATCAAAGATATTAATAGATATTGTTTTATTGATCATATTATCAATTAGTTGCCGTTGCTCTACTTTTCTTTGTTCTAAACAGAGTAGTATAGGACCAGTTTCCATCTGCCTATACCAAAAATCTCAAAACGGTGCTAAGGAGAGTTTGATCCCGTATTGATCCCCTCAAAATTAAAGTTCCTCTTAGCAATGAACCCATTCTTGAACGACAACTTACACACCATTTAATTATTTAAATGCTATATGGTGGTACTCCATTTCCATTTAATCAACCATGTATAACGTTTAAGCGACCATTTTGCCCATTTAAGTGGCCATTTAGTCCAAATAATGAATAAACCAATGACCGACTGTTTAGAGCTTAAGATAACACTGGTAATAGCGAACCATTGCAGCTGCTATAGCTACAGATTTAAAACCTTAGTTTATATCCAGCAGTTGGATGTTGCACCTTATAATTATTTTGAACTCAAATGGAAAAAGGCAAAAGCTAACGTGCTTCCCGTCGCGCTAGACGACTAGCGCGCGACCCGCGAGTAGCCTGGCGGCCTAGCCTGCCATGGCCATGCACGTGTGCGTCAGCCCACGTAAAAAAAAATGTAGAAGCTCCTATGGGCCGACTAACATGTCCCGTGCAGAGAATCCTTGCTTCTTTTAATCTCAGTTTTTTAATTTTGGGTTATAGTTGTCATTTTTATGTTTCAGATTTTTTTATTTTGTTTTATTTATTTTTTATTTACTATTTGTCAATTTCAGTCTTATGTGTTTAGTTTTGTGTTTCTTATTTTGTCTTCTTAGTTTTCGGTTTCTATTTGTAATTTTCAGTTCAATTTTCCGGTTGTCAATTTTAGTTTTAGTTTCTGGTAATTTCAGTTTTAGTTTCAGTTTGTTTTCATGGTTGTCAATTTTTGTTTTATTTGCTGATAATTTCAGGTTTAGAGTTGTCAATTTCAGTCAGTTTCTGGTTATTTTAGTTTTAGTTTTTTATTTTGTCTACTTTAGTTTAATTTTTCTGGTTGTCAATTTCAATATTACCTGCATTCATGTGTTTAGTGCGGATAGGAGCAGCCAATCTGCGGGGAGGAGGAGCAAGTCGGCAGAGAGCCGGAGAGGAGGAGCAGATATGGATTGATGGAGTGAGGGTGACTGTCGACAGATTCAAGCGGAAAGGAGGAGGAGATTTGAGCAAGTTGTATAATAAATTTGCTTCCAAGTTAGCAGCTTATGCAATGCTTACTTTAATAATGTGCCCCCTAAATTGTACAACTATAGTATTACGTGGTACTAATTCCTTTGATATTTTTTGCCCTCCCAGCTTGTGCATGCTACGTGACAACTTTAGTATATTTTTGGAGTATCAACTTTAGTAGTATTACATGTTAGTAACTCCTTTGATAAATCTCCTAACACGTATTATACATAACTTGCTACTAAAAAAATTATTTGAAACATATATAAGTGGGGTCGAGTTTTGTTCGTCTCGTCACGTAGAACAAACGGAATTAAAAATAGATACACCGTTCAAAAGTTATAACAATTTAAAGAAAATATTTTGTTTTTTTCGCTTCCGTTATATTGCATCAGCTTGCATGGGTGTGTGTGCGTTGGGGGGACCAGACTGGAATCGAGCACATGCAGGCACCATCCCCACCTCGCTCTCTCTCGGGTCTCATGCCACCTCCAGCAATGCGTGTCCCTGCCCAGAAGAAGCCACGCGACAAGCAAGCAATGGCGTCCAGTGTGTGCAGCCGCACCTGCCTGGTACTTGTCCAGCCAGGTTCCAGCAGAACAGTCAGGTAGAACCCCGCAATATTGATAAGGTTTTAAATAAATAATATAAAAATTGAAAAAAATGCTATGGACATGCACGTGGATTAAAAAAACTCATTTATAGCTGGCAATAAAATTCTAGCTTCTGTTGAAGTGGAAAATTCCATTATTCAGTTACAGCTGCCAAATTGACAACTACATTCATCTACACAACTGAGATTACTGTAAAACAATAGGACAATACCTTGATTTAGAATCAACTACCAATTTGCTATACAGAACATTTATCAGTTATGAGGTAATATCTCCTTCTCTCACATCAAACCACTCCAGAGCTTGTGATCTTCTCGTTCTTCTCCACCTGCCTTCTGCAATTAAATTTATGTAAATGTAGTCACTATAACGTATGGCTCATTTAGAATCAAGTTTGACTAATGAAGTACAACATTTTGAAAAGAATGACTCAGAACAGTTACACTTCATTAATGCACAATAACAATTAAATAGTACTAGGTCCTTTCAGAAAAAAGAGATGCAAGTCTGCTAGTTTCAGGGATTATATCCGTATGTAAAATGTTTTGTCACAGCTCAAAAGTCCTACAAATCTATAGAGCTGTCAACCTAGATGTTTTCAGCCTCACGTTATGGTACCTAGCTACAGAGTAATAGTTGCAGAGAACACATGTCATACCACAAATCTAGTAGATGGAAGATAAATGTGAACAAGGACAAATGGCAATGGAAAATGAAAGACCTACCCTCAAAACATGGTTGATTTGAAATGTAAGAAACATTTCCTTTAGTTCCTCGGCTATATCGCACAAGACAGCGCTATATGCTGTAGAAATGAAGGCTCGTTAATACAAAATTACAAATGAGACCTGACTCTATCATTGTGACATCTACTTGTGTCACACCCAATTTTAAGGATAAAATTGAATGCACTAAACTCATGTATGCTCAGGGATCAGTCACACACACAAGCTGACAAATTATAAAAGAGTATCATCACAGTGTATCTTACATCACGATAATAACATAACTTAGTCTTACACATCACAGCGGAAAATAAAAGATAACTCTCTCTCGTAGAACTCTATCACAAGGAAGGTCAACTGGTTGATCACAAGCCTAATAATCTCCAGGAAACTCCTCATGCCCGTTGTCATCTATTACCCATCCGAAATTTTTATTCAAATATAGAAAGTAAACAAGCGTAAGTACTTCCTGTACTCAACAAGATAACATGGGGTTATGAAGCTCAAAAATGGATGACACTGGTTTACTGCAGTTAGCACTTTTAGTAAGTCAAGATTTTATTATCAAGTATTATCAAGTTATGCTTAAGCTCCCATTTATACCCACATAATATCAGAATCATTTGTATCATATTATCATCGTATACCATCATAAATGAACCTCAATAATTAACCAGTTATTCTGTGAGTTTTCCGGGCCGCTCGTGACCGTGAGCACGGCTGTTATAACAGTTTGTAACCCTCTACAGAGGTGGTGCACATTCACCGCGAGTCGTGATTCCCATATGCCCGGGTTAATTACTCCCATGTCACTGCCAAGGTGAGCGAGCAGGGTACACTATGAAGCCATTTCATAGGTTTCTCTAACAAGTTAGGGCCGCTAGGTTTCCTCGGCAGGCAGATGTAGGAACCACCCTTTCCTATGGCACATATCCATTGCGGCTATACACATAGGAACAGAGGCAGTCCTATACCCAACGTGGCAAGCCCCTTTTGCGCCATAAAGGTAATCTCTAACAAGCTAGAAAAGGTCATATTACTGAGCTAAAGTCAGAGCCATATGACTCTCACAGTTGCACTGTCAGTCCCAGCTTTTGCCGACAGATAAGTCCTTACGGAGGGCCGGGAGCAACATGATCAAAAGTCATTTGCACCTTCGCCCTATGGATCAGTTGTTATAAATCATGTTATACTTTTAGTTCCATAGAACCATTAACCATTGTATAGATCATGTTCAGTTAGAGCACTAGCAATCTACCCATATGCAATTAACCCATAGGAGTCAAGGAATCATGTCATCAAATAACTAGTATGTCCTTATGGTTATCAAAATTAGAGACATGCACATGAGTGAATGATTAAAGTGAATAGGACATCAAGGTAGACCCATGCTATACTTGCCTTGGTTAGCAAACTCCTGCTGGTCGTCGAAGAACTCTTGGTCTCCAACATTCTCCTCACCGTCTGAACACGACCAACACGGCAACACACAATATTCTAGGAACATTCATGCAAAGCAAACAATCCTACAGTTAGAATAGTACACCAACAGTATAGAAAACAAGATAAAATGTTTATGAAAAGAATCTACGTCTCGCTATGATCACGTCAATGCGAAGTTCACGAAAATCGGAGCTAAAACGCGAAAGTTATGAATTAAACGGGTTTTCCTATAGCACTTTATTTAATTAATCCTAACCATGAAATTTAAAAGTTGCAAACATGATTAACAGTGGTACTAACACGTAGATTATGAAATTACGAAGCTAACACAATTTGAACGGGTCAATTCGGAGCTAAAACAAAGTTTTTATGAGCAAAACAAATCTAGTGTCATTTCTGTAAATACTGAAAACGTATTTTGGACTAAAATAGTGCACTTTACGTTTTTAAAACGAGAAAGCGTACTCTAAAAACTGCGCTAGGGACGGCGGGTTCAAATAGGTGAAACCAGGAGGGCTCTTTAGCAAATCTACCCGCGAAGGGGTATCGGCCTCTGTGAGCCGTTGATCAAACGATGGAGGGCTCGGATTAGAGAGGAGAAGAGAGAGAAAGGGAGGCCAGCGGGGAACAGTGCAGCCGCGGCGGCTCTGCCATTGCCGACGGCAAGAACCTCGCCGGCGCACGAGAAACAAGACCTAGAGGCCTCGGTTTGCACATCCGAGAACACCCGGGGTTAGAGGGGGAAAAGGAGACCTCGGCCAGCCCGAGAATGGGGCCGGTGGACGCAG
Source organism: Miscanthus floridulus (assembly GCF_019320115.1). Taxonomy (NCBI): domain Eukaryota; kingdom Viridiplantae; phylum Streptophyta; class Magnoliopsida; order Poales; family Poaceae; genus Miscanthus; species Miscanthus floridulus. Next base: position 61,164,246 of record NC_089582.1, read on the forward strand.
TTGGCGCGGTGGCAGCCATGGCCGGCGGCAAGGAGCTCCATGGCGCCGCGGGTAGGGCCCTAGAGGCTATGAAACATGGAATTAAGGGCATAGGGAGAAAGAGGGGAGAACGGCGAAGCTCACCGCGGTGACAAACGGGGTCGACGGCGGCTCAAAGACGGCGGTTCGTGCGGAGGGGCGGACGGCGGATCCCAGCGATCTCGGCGCGGCAGTTTGTGGCTTCCTCGTGCACGGGTGGGCGTGAAATTGGAACGGGGAGAGCAGCAGGGGGAGCGAGGAAGGGCTCGGCACCCTTTTGTAGTGGCCGGGGCGCGGTGGTTGCTGCCTTGCGGCTTGACTGGCGCGGGGCGGTTGCGGGAGGTGGGGGAAGCGCCGGCAGGCGGGCCCGGACTGGCAGTGGCAGAGAGCGGGGCGGAGGCGTGCGGCAACGGTCGCCTGGTCGAGCTGGGCCGGGCAGTTGCGGCCGAGCTGGGCCAGCCCAAGAAGGGAAGAGGGGAAAGGGCGAGCGGGCCGCGGGGAAGAAAGTGGGCCAGCAGGCCGAAAATGAAGAAGGGTGGAGAGGGAAAGATATTTCCTTTCCTTTTTCCAAATCACATTTTCCAAATTCATTTTCAAAGAGTTTTTGAATCATTTGAACTTTGAATCAAGACCAATCATCACAAAAATAAATATGCAGCAGCATGTATGCATAAAAAGGTTACTAACCTTATATTTGATTTTAATTTCCCAAAAATTATTAATTTCCTATATTTGAATGCTCACATAATAACCTAATTAAATCGAATTTTCTTATTTTAAAAGACTGAAAATTTTGGGTGTTACAACTTGGGGCCATGTATTTTAAGCGATTGGATAAAAAATATTCCTTTGGTGAAGAAAAACTGCAGAATATGACAGTCAGATCAAAGTCCATGAAAAACCATTTAAAATTGCCAGCCCTCCACACACTTAGTGTTTTAGTGGAATTTGAAGAGTTAGAATGCACTGTAGCCCTCATTATCTATTGAAGGTTTAATTCAAATACAACAGCCGAGAAATAGAAAAGAAATAAGAACTCACCTGCTTAAGACAAGCTTAGAATCACCTTGATAACGAATTTACTTGAATTCCTTCTTGGAAGCATAAATTAGCCCCAGGATCTATGCACAATATTCAGCAGTGTTGTTGGTCATAATACCCAAACCCTCACGTAGTAGAGCAATCTTCAGTAGAGGGGGAACACAATAAACAGCTAGGCATGATAATTGAAGAAAAGATAAAACAACTTAGCTAAGACTGGCGTACATACCACAGATCCACCTATCGGCGTGTTTAGTCGCTTGTGCCCGCACCCCGCCGGTAAGGACAGAATGAAGATCCATTTCAATGAAGCTACATCGTGTTAAGCATGCATCTGCAAAATAAACAGAGCATATGTTTTTCTTTTTATAATAGCAACTCAATGATGGTTCTTGCAAAAATATGGAAGTATAAAAATTCATACACAGTGATAGAGACATAGTACAATTATGTTATAAACAGAGTGCCGTAGAATAAATATAAAGGTGATGTGAGCCTAAATCTCCAAACGCAGTACCAAGACTATAACAGCAGAACTTTTAGGTAGGTCTGCTCCTGCAAAATGGAAACAAGAGGAAGAAAAAAATACTAAAGATTCATTAACAAATGAGTTACACAGATACTCTTCATCTTGCCACCAAAAGATACAGTACTTCGTCCCTCTCTTTCAGTGATTCCTCCCATTGGAAGCCGGCCAAAGAAACAACAATTTGAATGAGGGCCGCGACATGCATTTGATATTGAACTTGTAGCAACAAGCAGGACAGTACATAGAAGAAGAGCATAGTGAGGACGACGCTGAACAACATATGTATGCTACCAACAATTGCATCATGTGGCGACATAAGAGAAGTCGTCTGCAAAATAGATTACCTCTCTTTGCCTCTCCTCTAGTGCGAATGGGATTAGTTAGATCGGAGAACAGAACAGACATGGAGGGCGGTGGTAGGGGTACGATGAAGGGCAACGCGGTAGGGGTACTTGGAGGCAGTTTCCTGGTCGGAGACGCCTCTGGACTGCTCCCCGAGCGCTTCGAAGATGCCGTGCGAGGACGTTGGCGATTGGCGATGTAGTAGAGGATGGGCTGGTCCACCTCCTCGACGACGTCGGGGGCACAAGACCCCCGCACATACCCCATGCTCGCGGCCGCCGCAACCGCCATCTTCCTTTCCTCTTCCCCTAGCGCGACGGCGAACCCGAACCAGTATGCGGCGGGCAGCGAGAGGGGGAGCAGGGGCCAGGGTTCACACGCTCGGCAACGGGGGCGTCTTCTGCGGCGGCGGGGTCCATGGGACGGGGACGGCGAGCAGGTGCGAGGAGTTCCCGTCGGGAACGTCGTCTGCCAGGGTTCGCGAGGCTGCGGCGGCGCGCGGGGGCGAGAGGAGGAGGGCGGACGCAGGTGCGGGCTGGTGGGAGATGGGGCGCGCGGCGACGGGCGCGATGCCGCGGAGGGGGAGCGCGAGCGGGTTGGCGGACACGGAGAAGAAACCGCCGTGGGGGAAGGAAGCGTGATTCATGAGAACGTAACCGTCGTGGGTATATCGGGCGGGTAAGCAGTCGCTCGGTGAAAACAACGCAACGAAACGCGGCGTGTAAGAGAGACGGTGTAAGATCTTACGCGTAAGATTTTACTACGGGCCCACTGCAGATTAACAGAAACCGTTAGATTTAAAGAGACTAAACCATCGACGGTTCAGATATTAGGTGGGTAAGAAATTTCTGGGCGTAAGTTATTTTCAATTCCTTCGCTACTTTATAGTATACATAGATTTAAAGATTTATCAGCTTGCATGCATGCACTTGCAGCAGGGGGGGGGGGGGGGGGGGGGGGGGGGGGAGACCAGACAGGAATCGAGCTGGACCGTGCACTCTTACCACTGGATAAATGTGGTGGCAACACAAAAAGTGGCTCTGAGATGGCTGAGAATGCAAACCTGGATGAGCAGCATGATTCTCTGCTTGATCGGTCAGTCATGGAGAAGATACTTCAGAGGAAGAGCATTCGGATGCGAAATTTTCAGAGAAGTTGGCAGGTATGACACACTTCATATGGTTCGTAATTTGTACATATTAGATAAAGAAGATGGGTAATTTGTACATATTAGCCGTTTGCGCCTTGCTGGCACACTAGCAGGGTTGGTCGGTGCATGTTGGGACGTCGCGCGCTAGCGCAGTAGCGCGACGGGTCGCGCTTTAACCCTGTCCAATGGAAAACTTCAAGAGCTAATCTATATACACCAGATACTCAAAACAGAAACAATTCTTTGGTCTCTTATATTTTGCTTCCCACAATATCCTCGCGCACCTCTCTTGTTTCTCCCATTTCACCTGTGACCCAGACTCTCATATGAGTTAGAACAACACATGTCAGCCACGATACGAAGTTTGATTCCAACCACTTATTAGAACGGATGACACAATCATTATATTGAATAAATCTCCAAACCAGAAGTCGTCTGTAAAATAAATTGTTGATTCTGTTGCAACACGGGCATGTTTGCTATAAATCTAGTGAACAAATAACATATGTTATTATCCTATTTGTCTGCAGACTGCCTTACAAAATAACGTACTCTCTTCAATTAACTTAATTTGACTCCCTGAAAGAGGTTGCAATGTATATATCCTCACAAACAGAAAACTAGCGAGAGCACGCACGCTCTCAGCTGATGACGCCATGCAAATCTGCAACTGGCAGCAACTTTTATTGTTCAGAATCATAACTTATCGATTGTCGCTGTTATTTAATCATGGCCATCCTGCTGCAAAAAAAAAAAAAAGGTGCATAGTTGATCAGATTTAGAAACTGAATATACGACACCAATTTGCTAGCAGGAAGACGCAAATTAACTGATGAAAATAAAAATGCATACCCGACGGGGATGGAGCTGGGGATGGCGATGGCGAAGGCGTCAATGGTGAGGGACTCGGAAGGTCTATCGGCGGCACTCCATCCACTGTTCAGTTCAACCCATATTCATCAATCATCGGTAAGGCTAATCATGAGGCAGCAGCTAGCTAGTAGTAGCCTATTACTTGTATAGAAAACTTATCTGACTTACTTAGGTTGCAGGCCGCGGCAAGTATATCGACACGCACGTCGTGGCCACACACCGAGAAGAGCTCCACCATGCGCATATGTCTCATCGGCGCCGGCAGAAGCTGGCCGATGTCGCCGTTCACGACGTGGCACAGGCAGGTGACCGTGTCCAAGGTGAACATGGCGTTGAAGCCATCGCAGCAGGTGGCCTCGGGCGCGTACACGGTGGCGTTGGTGAGGAAGCCCGCGCACGGCATCATCCGCGCCAACCATGGCCGGCACTCCCTTGGCTGCGGCGGCAGCTGTGGAATGCCGCCGCCGCCATCACCGTCGTCACCGTCTGGGGATGGCGCCGCTCCTGGATCTGCGTTTGCCGCGGCGATGGCCCTGGCAAGGGCTCCTCCGACGACTCTGATCGCCGCAGATGGCTACAGGATAACGGCGGCGAAGGCGACGAACAAGGCCATCGTCAGAAGCGTGCACTTGTTGCGTGGAGCCATCGTGATCGATCGACGATGCGTGTGTGGAGGTTCTGTTATCGAGCACCGGTTTTATAGAGAGCGTGGTTATATATAACAACTTGATGGCCAGACTGCGGTCCACTTTAGTCAACTGCCTATGGTGGGTCACAATCTTTTCATGTTAGGTTGGAACGTATTTTCCGACGCTGGGTGTGCCTCGGCCTCAACCAGATCGTGGTTATCGAAAATCTGTTTTACTAAAAACGATATGGAGCCGTTTTTAGTTTAATCCGTATTTTTCTGGTTTTCTAGAAAATGAATTTATCTTATACAGGAGTTTGTTGGAAGATCCAAGTAAAGCTAGTTCTACAAAAACTAGTTCTAGTTAAATATTAGATCCAAACAACCCCTTAGATACAACCCCTACTTCTCATCAACAAAAGTTTTCAATAATATGTGCCAAAAAAAAAGTAGGGCCACTTCAAGAATTTTATTATCACAACCTGTTGAGACTAGCGGTCTCAGACAGGGTGGAGGAGATAGAGGCCTCCGCCCGCTAAGCATTGCCCTCAGGCGGAGGCTCGGGGAGTAGGCACGACAGGTGGGCATGTAGGGAAATGGCACGCAAAACTAAGGTTTCATTAATTCATTCTCCAACCTGGCGTACTGTTACAAGTGTTCCCTATTTATAGGACTCAACTACCTCTTGACATAATTTATTACAATGCCCCTCAACTGCTACAGTACATTTCTGGAATATTCCGCCACCAGTCTCTCGTTTGCGGGGCAATCTTGCCACACTGTCTTCAAGTAATGGGCCTTCATAAGCGGGCGGCCCACCGTGCCTCGGTCTTCGGCCCAGAGGCCTGGGTTCCCGACGCTGGCCTTCGTCTTCAGGGGCGCGCAGCTGCCTACGCGAGTCTCCACCGGTACGATCGGAGACCTCATCCGTAAGTCTCCGCCCGGCAGTGCGGGGGCCATGCTGGCACGCTGCCTGGGCTCCCGACACTGGCCTCCGTCTTCAGGGGCGCGCAACTGCCTACGCGAGTCTCCACCGGTCCGGTCGGAGACCTCATCCGTAGGTCTCCGCCCGGCCGTGCGGGGGCCATGCTGGCACGCTCGCGCGGACCACGGGCGCCTGCGCTTAGATACCTGCACACACTTAGGCAAGGTTGTTTGTTTGATTAGTTCGGGGGTAGGGCGGCCTCCGCCTTTAGCGCTGGAGACGCCCGTCAGCCGAAGCGGGGCGGCGTCCGCCCGAGCGGCCGGAGATGCCTGTGCTCGGCCCGGGCGGAATCCGCGACAAGCTCGCTGATCCTCGTGCAGCGCCCTACAAGCATAGCCAGGAAAATTCCTTTAGTCAGTGCCAGATCTCCGCCCTAAGACGGTCGAAGACGCCTTGGTGACACCTCGCCGTCGGAGGTCTTCGCCACCCGCCGAGGCCATGTTACAACACAACCCGTGCCACTACATAGATGCAACCCCTAGCTGCCCCATAGCTAGTTATTATCCCAGGCACCTAACTCTAGATCCTCCAAAACGAAATCTCTATTGCCTTCCAGTATCTCTGATACGAAAATGATAGCCTAATATCAAATTTTGGTCAACCTCCTAGGCAGCGGCGGACTAGGGCGACCACATGGCCACCATCCCTGGCACCTTAATATGCAACTAGAACATACTCCTTTCGTCCGCAAAAGAATGTAATTATGGGATCCGTGCCGATTAATGTAGTTCAAGTTTAACCAAGTTTATAGTAAATACTATGAGCACTTATGTCTCCAAATAAATTTATTATGAAAATATATTCTATAACGAATCTAGTGGTATTTATTTTGCATCTTGAATGTTAGTATTTTTTATATAAATTTAGTCAAAGTTGAAACCGTTTGACTCCTCGAAAAGATAGAATTGCATTCATTTGTGGACGAGGTAGTACAGAATGTAATCTTCATTGTCTGCTCTATTTCTCTGTATTCTCAGATCTAAAGATAGTGGTCAGTGATTAATTAATTCGGTGGGGGCAGTTGGGGCGACGATGGAGTGTCGAAGAAAAACATCGTCACCCCATGAACCACATATCATTACACATGGCTGCCTCTATTTTTCCAAGCGCGGATACATAGGTAGTGAGGATGTTTGGAGCTAGTGGAGGGTTTTCTTCATCCTACCCAAAACTAAAGATTGGGGGAAAAAGTCTACTTGACCCCCCACCTTTCATACTTGGTCTACTTCACCCCCTCAACTATGAAACCGTCTGTTTTACCCCCTCAACTTTCCAAAACCGTCTATTTTACCCCCTGGGCGGTTTTTCAGCGGCTTCTATGGTCCAATTGTGGTGAAATTTTTATGCTACGCTAATTATTGTATGCTTGAACTATAGTAAAAATTCCGTACTCATTGGACTATGTATAACTTAGTTATAGATAAATTCTAATTAATTACAGACAAAATTAGATTTTCCAATTAATCTAAAGCTACAAAAAAATTTGTACTAAAGCATACTGTATTATATATTTATTGTGTAGATCTACTCATGTGGAGTCCAATAAAATTAGATTTTTCATTTTATGATTTTTCTATGATTTACTATGATTTTTCAAAAATTCACCGAAAGCAAAGCCGCCGCTGAAAAACCGCCCGGGGGGTAAAATAGACGGTTTTGGAAAGTTGAGGGGGTAAAACAGATGGTTTCATAGTTGAGGGGGTGAAGTAGACCAAGTATGAAATGTGGAGGGTGAAGTAGACTTTTTCCAAAGATTGGGAGTGGTTTTAGCAAACCGTTGGAGATGCTCTTAGTTTACGAGCAAATATTAACAAACATAAGGTATATACAGCTTCCAATATAACCACGCAAATCATAGTTTGTACCTTCACAAGTATTGTTACAATTGAATATATCATTTCATCTATATCTGTGACGGCCCTCCGGAATCTTAAGTGAGTTGAGATTGTGTCACCAGTTTTTTTTTTTTAACACAGGAAGTGCCTAATAATAAATCAATCTACGAATTCATCACCTCAAGGAACAAAATAAGCTTCTAATAACTTTCTGGACACATGTTTCCTCCTAGAACGATAATCCACTTCGATATGCATCATTCTAACATGACAATATTCTCTAATATTATTACATGTTATTTGTGGACTTGTATCCCAACCACAAGCAACAGGGTCAGACGAACCCGCATATGGTTTCAACCGTTGCAGTAGCAAAAGTTTGTGCTCTTCTTCTACACTAGACATTGACATTGTAGACCATTTGTGTGCACTCCATGAGACAAGATTGGATCACAAGAAAATTGCAAAATAACTAATAGATGTTATGTAATCTAGAGGTCCTACCCAATTGGCATACACTACTATAGAATGGATTTCTAGAGTCAGTCAAAACTGATTTGTACAGGCGGATATGCCAACCAACTTTGTACAAAGGCCTCTAGAAATCAAGCATTTCTAGCATCCATCTCTAGCAATTGATTTCTAGATGAGGGACAAAACATTAGCCAGCCTAAAAATCGATTTCCAGGGATAAGTGACATTACCAGCTGCCCTAGAAAATGCATTTTTATGGGGCAGTTAGAAACACCAGCTGTCTCTGAAAACGGATTTTGCATATGCAGTTGGTAGGACCAGTAGTCACCGGAAACAATTTTACTTTTCCTTTTAAGATTTCTTTTTTAGTTCTGTAGTTCATATATAATAATATATTGTTCTAAAAGTACAAGTCGTCGTCTCATGGTTCCACATACAAGTAGTCTCATATAGGTTTTTCTTTGTTTCTTTTTGCGATTAAGTAGTCTCATAGTTTTATTATACAAGTTATATATGAAGCTAGATATTATAAGTAGCCTGATAAATCCATATACAAGCCATCTTCTGAAGAAACATACAAATAATCTCACGAATCCACGTAGGAGTAGTCTCATCAATTCTAAAGAAACGAAATGGTGACCAGATGGAGTTAATGAGAGCCACCAAAAATTTCTTTGCCAAACAACTTGACCTATATCCTAATTATAACCCCCTCCCTTCTAATGGACAAGGTTACACACATCAATTCTAAAGAAACGATTAGGCATTTCTCAAGATATCGTAGAAGCAAACGATAAAGCGCGGGTTAAAAACTCACTAATGAGATGGGTAACAAAATCTCTAACTAGTTATATATGCAAAATAAAAACTGAACTGCAAAATTTATATGTAAGCCAATTAAATAATCTAACTCAATGGTCACTAGCAGTTGCACGCAACACAATACAAATATGACTGAAGCGCTCAGAACATGACAATAGAAAGCTACTGAATGAAGTTCCTGCTGCTATAAGAACCGAGAGTTGATGGACATGCCACCACCTAATGAAAGCTAGTAGCTGCCGAACGCACTTTGCCAACCTGAAAAGTGAAAACAGAGTTGAGAGCAAGGAACAATTAAACAAGGCATGTTACAGGTCTCAAGGATTACCCTATTTAATCAAATAGGAAATTTTGTACACTAAACTGACAAACACAACAATAGTTCGTGATAAATTTCTTAAATCTAAAGCTAAAGTCATAAATTCAATTCCTAATATCTTGACATTAGAATTATTTCTTTCTTTTAGGTGACTTTTTCCACTTCAAACGAAACGCAAAAAAAAAAAAAAAGGAGAACAGCGAAAACAAAAGGCGTGAGAAAAGAGATGGAAAAGATAAAGTAAAAAGGAAAAAACAAACCAAAAAAGAAAAACGTAGAACTTTTTTAAAACAGCATAAAAAAGGAAAAACAACCGAGAAAACCAGATCAAAACCATAAAGCAAAGAAAAATAGAAAACAATGTAAAATAATTTTTAAAAACGACCAAGAAAAAAACACGTGGAGAAAAAGGAAAAATGAAATATACAAAGAAAAAACACACAACAAATGGAAAACTAATAAATGTTGGAACGGACAAAAGATGTTAGATGAAAGCGGTGGGTGCAAATGATCTGTGTATTCTCATTGATGAACAATATTGTTTATAGACAATAGGCAGTTGCCTTGTCAGTGACTCAGATGAAAAGGTGCCTATCTATGAAAAGGTGCCTATCTATTATGTCTACAGGGAACCGTCTGCTAATGGCGAGATTAACAATTTGATCACTTAATTAATTAATCTCAACACTCTCCCTTGATCAATTGATCCCTTGTAGACACCATTGTAGCACCCGGTTTCAAGAACAAAACCAGATACACACCATATGTGAGCTCAGGAAGTCAAATATCACATATAGCTACAATTAAGGGTAATATCAAATGACAATGCATAATATATAAAGTACTCAGTATAAAGAAGAGATAACCTTAGGCATAAACAACGGATAGACAACTCCGATCTTCGGGTGAAGACTCCACTCCACAGGGACAACTGACTCGTTGATCACAAGTCTAACTCCTCCAACCCCTAACAAACTGGTACCCATCCGGGATTTTTCCAAAGTATTGAAAAGTAAAGCAAACGTGAGTACATCCTGTACTCAACAAGTATAACATGGGGTTCATGAGGCTCAAAAAGGTAGACATGGTTTACCACGTTTAACATTTTTAGTAAGTCAAGATTTTAGCATTAGGTAGTATCAAATTTATGCTTAAACCCCAGTTAACCCACATGATCATATATCAGAACCAATTGAGTCATGAAACATCATCATAATATCATCATAGTCATCATGTATAAACAACATTATAAGTAGCCATTTATTCTGTGAGTTTTTTGGGCCGCTCGTGACCGTGAGCACGGCTGTTATAACAGTTTTCACTCTGCAGAGGTTGTGCACTTTCACCATGAGTCGTGTTGCCCAAATACCCGAGGCCCGTCGACCCCCTAACACTCTCAAGGTGAGCAGGCGGGGTACACTATGAAGCCTTCCATAGGTCTCTCTAACATGTTAGGGCCGTTAGGTTTCCTCGGCAGGCAGATGTAGGAACCCCCCTTTCCTATGGCACAAATCCTTTGCGGCTATACACATAAGAACAGGGGCAGTCCTATACCCAACGTGGTAAGCCTCTTTTACGCCATAATGGTAACCTCTAACAAGCTAGAAAAGGTCCTATTACTGAACTAAAGTCAGAGCCATATGGCCCTCATGGTTGCACTGTCAGTCCTAGCTTTTGCCGACAGATAAGTCCTTATGGAGGGCCGAGAGCATCATGATCGAAAGTCATTTGCTCCTTCACCCTATAATTTAGTTGTTTAAAAGTCAATTTTACCTTTTCGTTCCATAGAACCATTATTTCATTATGTAGATCATGTATAGTTACATTGAGCACTAGCAAACTACCCATATGCATATAACCCATAGGAGAACAAGGAACAGGATAATCAAACACTAGGATGTCCTTACGGGTACCAAAATTGGACGCATGCAAATGAGTAATTAATTGTCGGTGCGGGACCCACGTGATACCCCGCAAGGAAGGGAGAAGGTCTAGTCTAACTAGGATTCTTCCCATGTAATCTTAGTAGTAGTATTATTCTGTAATCCTACTAGGAACTCTCATTGTAAACCGACTAGGATTCTGACCTCCTGACTATATAAAGGAGGGCAGGGTTCCTAGAGACGGGAGAGACGACAACACAACACTTTACGATCAATCCAACGCATAGGCTAACGCCGACTGGACATAGGGCTATTACTCGATCAACGATCGAGGGTCCGAACCAGGATAAATCGACTGTCTCTTGCGTTAACCGTCGAGTTCCACATACGCTGAAGCCCGAACATACTGCCTCGGGTACCCCATGGCAGGCTATCGGTGGTCAAACATCGACAGTTGGCGCACCAGGTAGGGATTTTCGGTGACTTTGCATCTGAGAGCTCGATGGACCTCGACAACATGATCATCTCGATAGGATGAACCTTCATCTTTGGTTCATGGATCTGCAAGGCAGGTGACAATGGCAAGCTCCAAAGCCGTCTCCTCGAAAATTTGGATCACCATGAAGACCATTCTATTTTGGTGACTATGACAGATCAACTTGCTAGAAGATTCACGCAGCTCGCAATGTCTGATCCAACTCAGATTTCACGGCATCACGCATCCGATTCAAACTCAGGTTCTGCTTTCGATACGGAGTCTTATCCAAGTTCTTTCAGAAAACTGAGTTTTTTCCGACAAGGCTCCGGAACACAACATCAACCTATCAAGGATACAACTCGGAGTACACTCAGAGTACTTTAAATAAGACGGGTCCTTTTCCATTCGGTCTCGGCAACATGGCAATGTCTTATCGGGCACAGCTTGAAAGATCTCTTAATCCAGTGCTTGGAATACCACTGACAGGAGCTCAGGAAGGTCTCGTACTAACCGTAACATCTCAAGACTGCATCGTCCACTGGCCAGGTTCCATTCCTGAGGATAGCGAGACCCAACTAGTCAATAATGCGACAATAGCAATTCTACCCTACCAAGAAGGAGACTCGATCTGTGACCTAGAAGCCTCTACTAAAGTTATCAACTACTCCGATAGTGTGGAAACCAATGCCAATAGTGGAGCAATTCACGCACGATAAGTATTCATGGTTCACCATCCTCGATCACCATTGGTCCCCCTAGAAGCACCCGACGTCAGATCATCAGATGAATCTGAGTCCAACATATCACCACTTACCCAGGGGCACGATGGTGAGACCGAGAGTTAGAGGCAAGCCAGAGAGAGAAAGAACAAATTGAAACAAGGACGTCAATGTCATGCTAAGCAGCACAAGGAAGCTTGGATCAGATATGAGTCAGACCTAGCCGAGTACAATAGAAGAAAATCAGAGCGAAAGGTCGAAGAAGGATGAGTGGCGAATACACCCTACGATAAGATCCGAGAAGCACTAGAAGAACTCAGGGCGACTTCACATCCCAGTGAAAAACAAGAACAGCTCCAGGACTTTCTTCGATCAATAGTCCTCAGGACGCACGACGGAAGGGCCCGCTCAAGACTACCTGACAGGACAACATCTCATGAGCAGGAAGATCAAAATCAAAGGAAGTCCGCTTTTGAGAGACTTGGACCAAGTGGAAGTCATAACAGAGAAAGCAGAAGAAACCATAATCAAAACAATCGAGTCGAACAACCAAGAAAGGCCAGAAGCAAAGCACCTACTCGGATAGCCATGCAAAACTACTCTCACCAAGACAACAGTTGGCAAGATGGGGGTGCTAAATCAGAATACACAGAAGCCAGAACACACGATAGATTCCCCTATTTTGCAAACAGACTCGCTTCAATACGACTGCCTCACAAGTTCAAGCCGTCCAACCACTCCAAGTATGATGGCAAGACTGAACCAAAGCAGTGGCTCAGGATTTACTCACAATAGATTGAATTAGCCAGAGGAGACAATGACATCAAGACCTTGTTCTTTCCCATGGCCCTAGAAACCATGCCCCTTCAATGGTTTGACAAATTGAATCTAGGATCAATCAGAAATTGGGAGGACTTGCAAAGAGATTTCTATGAAAATTTTGCGGGTATCATTACACACCTAATCACCCATGCAGAGTTAAAAGGACTCAAGCAGAAAGGAGGTGAAAGTCTCAAAAATTACTATCGATGATTTGGCAAACTACGAGCTCAAGTACATGACATCACCCAACGAGAAGTAATCGAAGATTTCTCTCACGGAATCATGGCTAGGTGGCAATTTCAAGACTTTTGCAAAGAAAATCCAAGTAACAATGAAGAATTCAGATGAACAGTGGAAAAGATGATTACCGTAGAGGAAAAGACACAAGAAAGATTCCCAGATAGAAACAACCGAGACAACCCGGACAAGCAAAATCATCAAAACAACAGACATCAGGAAAGAAAACGTGGACCAGACAACACCGTAGCAGTGACTGACAAATCAAGGAAGTTTTCCAAGCCTAGAAGGTATGATGACATTGAAAACATGCATTGCATCTTGCACCCCAAAGGAAATCACACCATCAGAGATTGCTACACCTTCAAAGATCGATACACAAGAAAAGATAGTAAGGAGAATACCAAAGAAGGCAATCAGAAAAAAGAAGAAGACAACCACGAAGACAAGGGATTCCAAAAATCTTGGGGGATAGTAGCAGTAATCTTTGCTAGGGTTCCAGATTCCAGAAGCAAACATCAAGAAAAGCTAGCGTTACGAACCATCATGGCAGTAGAACTGGCTACACCAAGATATCTCAATTGGTCATAGTATCCAATCCAATTTTCAAGAAAAGACCAATGGACTAGCGTAGGAAATGTAGGCCATTACCCACTGGTTCTAGATCTAGCTATTGCTGGTATGACTGTCACGAAAGTACTAATCGATGGGGGAGCCGGACTCAACATCATTTTTTAGAAACTCTAAGGAAGATGGGACTACAACTCGCTGGGATGATTACACCAACAAGCACGCCTTTCTATGGCATAGTACCCGGTAAGGCAGCAATGCCACTTGGACAAATCACTCTACTGGTTACTTTTGGGACTCCCTCGAACTACCATACAGAGTTCATCAAGTTTGAAGTTGCAGACTTCGATTCATCATATCACGCAATCCTCGAGCGCCCAGCACTAGCAAAATTCATGGCGATACCACATTATTCGTACCTGTTGCTTAAGATGCCAGGACCTAACGGTGTCCTTTCTCTTCGGAGTGATTTGAAGCGCGCTTTTGACTGCGATGTTCAGGCAATCCAAATTGCAGCGAAAGCATAGGCCGCCGATGGAAGAAAAGAAATAGCCATTGTTGTAGCAGAAATGAGCCCAGAAGAGCTAGAGATACCGGCTAAAAAACCCAGCATCCTAGCACCACCAAAAGAAGCCGACGTCAAGCAAATTGACCTGGGCACCGGTGATCCCTCCAAAACGGCAACCATCAGCGCCCACCTCTCGGCAAAATAGGAATTCACGCTCACCAACTTTCTTTGGGAAAACAAAGATATCTTCGCTTGGAAGCCGGCCGACATGCCAGGGGTCCCAAGAGAGTTGGCTGAGCACAGAATTGACATCAATGAAGGCTCCAAGCCTGTGAAGCAATGACTACGACGATTCTCACCCGACAAGAAGGCAACAATTAAAAAAGAAATCATAAAACTAATGGCAGCCGGATTCATCAGAGAAATCCTCCATCTAGATTGGCTAGCAAACCCAGTTCTAGTACAGAAAAAATACGAACGAGTGGCGCATGTGTGTCGACTACACAGATCTCAACAAACACTGCCCGAAAGATCCGTTCGGGCTACCACACATTGATCAGATAGTTGATTCAACAGCAGGATCTGCTCTATTATCCTTCCTTGATTGCTATTCAGGATATCACCAGATCGCATTAAAGGAACAAGACCAGAGCAAGACATCTTTCATCACTCCATTCAGTGCCTACTGCTACAAAACTATGCCATTTGGACTCAAGAATTCTAGTGCCACTTACCAAAGAGCTATCCAAACGTGCCTTGGTGATCAGATCGGCGAAAACATAGAGGCATACATGGATGATGTAGTAAAGACAAAGAACCCGGATACACTAATTGAAGACTTAAAAGCAAACCTTTGAAAACCTGAAAAGATGGTGGTGGAAATTGAACCCAAACAAGTGTGTATTCGGAGTTCCTTCAGGACAACTACTCGGATTCTTGGTGAGTCATCGCGGAATCGAAGCAAGCGCCAAGAAAATTTGAGCCATAACAGAGATGGGCCCTCCTCGAAGTGTCAAAGATGTGCAGAAGCTAACAGGCTACATGGCAGCCCTAAATCGTTTCATATCAAGACTCGGCAAAAAAGGGTTACCTTTCTTTAAACTGCTAAAGAAGACAGACAAATTCGAGTAGACAGAAGAAGCCAACGAAGCTTTCAAGAAGCTCAAGGCATACCTAACTTCCTCACCCATTCTCACACCTCTAAAGAAATACAAAGACATGATGCTATACATTGCGGCAACTTCTACTGTGATTAGCACAGCGATTGTCGTAGAAAGAGAAGAAGAAGGGCGTATATACAAAGTACAATGCCTCATATACTACATTAGCGAAGTACTGTCAGAATCAAAAATCTGGTACCCGCATGTGCAAAAACTACTCTACGCCCTCCTGATCACTTCACGTAAGCTTTGCCACTATTTTGAAAGCCACAAGATTATCGTGGTGATAGATCTCCCACTCGGAGACATCCTACACAACAGAGATGCAACAGGGCACATATCTAAGTGGGCAGTTGAACTTGGTGCTCTCAATATCCATTTCAACCCACGAAAGGCAATTAAATCTCAAGCCCTGGCTGATTTTGTTGCCGAGTGGACAGAAATTCAACAACCTATGTCAAATACCATCCTTGATCATTGGAAGATGTACTTTGATGGATCACTCAAGTTAGGCAGAGCCGGTGCAGGCGTTCTCCTCATTTCTCTAGACGAAAAACAACTCAAGTACGTCCTTCAGATATTATGGCAAGCTACAAACAATGAAGCATAATACAAAGCCCTCATCCACGGGCTACGAGTGGCAATTACCCTCGGAATCAAGCGTTTACTCGTTTACGGCAATTCAGCAGTAGTCATCAATCAAGTCAACAAAGATTGGGACTGCACCAAAGAAAACATGGGCGCTTACTGTGCTGAAATACGAAAGCTCAAAAAACATTTTCAAGGATTAGAAATTCTACACGTCCTACGTGATTCTAATATTGCGGTAGACATCCTTGCCAAGCTTGGATCAGACAGGGCGAAGGTCCCACCTAGTGTATTCATAGAGGAGTTATCAGCTCCCTGTATCAAACAACCCGGTGAGATAACCCCTGAAATCTCAGCTAAAGGTACCTAGATTTTGGTAATCACCACTTCATGGACCCATGTTTTTATTGATTACATCAAAGAGAATAAGTTACCAGCGGAAAAAGAGGAAGCTACCCGAGTTGTTCGTAGAAGCAAGAACTACGTCCTAGTAGGAAACAAACTCTATAGAAGAGCCGCATCATTAGGAATACTCCTAAAATGTGTCTCATTTGAAGAGGGCAAAGAGATCCTAGATGAGATACACTCAGGTTGCTGTGGAAATCACGCCGCTTCAAGAACACTAGTCGGCAAAGCATTCCGCATCGGATTCTACTGGCCAACCGCTTTGAAAGACGTAGAAGAACTTGTCAGAAGATGCAAAGGTTGTCAAATGTTCGCAAGACAAGCTCATGTGCCAGCTCACAATCTCATCTGCATCTCACCCACTTGGCCTTTCTCCTGCTGGGGGCTGGATCAAGTAGGACCTCTCAAGAAAGCAAAAGGCAGTTTCGAGTACATCTTCATAGCAATTGACAAGTTCACCAAGTGGATTGAATACAAACCACTCGCAAAATACAGCGTAGCCCAAGCAGTCGAGTTTATCCAAGACATTATGCACCGCTTCAGCATGCCTAATTGAATCATCACAGATTTGGGTTCTCCCTTCATAGCCACAGAATTTCAAAGTTGGGCACAGGACTACGACTTCAGAATAGATTATGCATCAATCGCACATCTAGAGGCCAACGGACAGGTAGAAGGGGCTAATGGACTCATACTAGCCGGATTAAAACCAAGATTGTATGAAGAACTAGTGGACTACAGATCAAAATGGATTGAAGAATTACCCATGGTCGTATGGGGGCTATGGACTCAAATAAGCAGAGCCACCAGATACTCACCTTTCTTCCTAGTTTATAGATTAGAAGCCGTACTACCTGCCGACTTGATCTAGATGTCACCAAGGATAGAACAATATGACGAAGGAGAAGCAGAACACACCTGAAGATTAGAGCTCGACAGTATAGAAGAAGTCAGAGTAAGCGCTACCCTTCAATCAGCAAGATACCTACAAGGATTAAGATGCTACTACAACAAGAATACCCAGCCTCGATCATTACAAGTCGGAGACCTAGTACTAAGAAAAATACAAAAAACTAATGGACGCCATAAACTACTCAGTCCATGGGAAGGTCCTTTTATCATCACAAAATTCACTTGACTAGGCACATACAAGTTGATAACTGATGACAGAAAAGAAGTCAACAATACATGGCACATCAGCCAGCTAAGAAGATTCTACGCATGAAAACAACTTAAGGAAGAATATATATACAAGCCACAAGAGATCAATGTTCATGATCAATAAAGATGGTTCTTTCTCGACAATATATGTCTTATTATGGCTTTCCCCGAGTTGTTTCCAATGAGCATACCAGCCGAGAGCAAAAGAGCTAAAAAGATGCTTGAGCCCGCCGATGAGGGTAGCTAATAAGCTAACACCCAAATCAAAAAGCAAAATGGCTGAAAATATGCCTGAGCATACCGGCCGAGAGCAAAAGAGGTGAAAACATGCTTGAGCCCGCCGATGAGGGTAGCTAATAAGCTAACACCTGAACCAAAAAGCAAAATGGCTGAAATTATGCCTGAGCATACCGGCCGAGAGCAAAAGAGCTAAAAAGATGCTTGAGCCCGCCGATGAGGGTAGCTAATAAGCTAACACCCAAACCAAAAAGCAAAATGGCTGAAAATACGCCTAAGCATACCGGCCGAGAGCAAAAGAGGTGAAAAGATGCTTGAGCCCGCTGATGAGGGTAGCTAATAAGCTAACACCCGAACCAAAAAGCAAAATGGCTGAAAATACGCTTGAGCATACCGGTCGAGAGCAAAAGAGCTGAAAAGATGCTTGAGACCGCCGATGAGGGTAGCTAATAAGCTAACACCCAAACCAAAAAGCAAAATGGCTGAAAATACGCCTGAGCATACCGGTCGAGAGCAAAAGAGCTGAAAAGATGCTTGAGGTCGCCGATAAGGGTAGCTAATAAGCTAACACCCGAATCAAAAAGTAAAATGGCTAAAAATACGCCTGAGCATACTGGCAGAGAGAAAAAGAGGTGAAAAGATGCTTGAGCCCATCGATGAGGGTAGCTAATAAGCTCACACCTGAACCAAAAAGCAAAATGACTGAAATTAAGCCTAAGCAAGACCCTCCAGCTCCTTGTTCCAAATAGCAAGAGGCTCGGGGGCCACACTCATAAGATCCCAAGAAGCGCTACATGGTTTTACTCAAAAAAGCACTCAGACGACGTTCGTACCTACTTGGCATAACCAGAAGGAACAAGATGAGGCTTCCAGAACTCAACCATGAAGTGCTCGGGGGGTGATTGTCGATCCTAGGATGTTTTTTCAACTAGGGAAAGGACCAAATAATGACCACATCCTAGTTAAGCCGAAAAGAAGAAGCTGAAGATACTTGAGATCGCCGGTCCTAAGTCTTTTCAGCACTAACAAGAACACAAAGATCTATACCAAGTTGTTTACACGGCACAAACGAAAGCCAGAAAAGCACTCGACAGATCAAGAAAGTTTGTCAAGACAATGATCTACCTAAACCAGATTGTTTACAAGACAAAGAAATATAGGCAAAGTTGCTTACAAGTCATAGATGAAAGCCAGACAAGCACTCGTCAAATCAAGAAAGTCTGTCAAAACAACGACCTACATATACCGAGTTGTTTACACGACACAAACGAAAGCCATAAAAGCACTCGACAGATCAAGAAGACATCAACAAAAAATAAAAGAATCTTCATTTAAAAAGAAGTTTAGTGTTCTATTACAGAAGCTGGAGCACAAAGGTCAATTACATCAAGCATTGTCATCAGGAGAAGAGATATCAATGTTAAGATTATCAACAATCCTCCTGGCTAAGTCTTCAACCTCAGGCTCCACCTTCTCAATAGCATCCAGGTATTCTTGACTCTCGGCTTCATCAGCAACCTTAGACAAAGGAAACTCCAGAGAAAGAACCCGGACCTGGGCAAGAACATTCTAGGTACACAATTGGGAGCACCTCTTCACGAACTCCTAGAAATGGGCCGACACTTGGGGAATAAACTGAGCCCAAGATTGACCATCATCCGCTGAAGTCCAAAGAAGACCGACTACTGACCGAAAGGATTTCCACAAAGCATTCTAGTTCTCAGTAGCCGTCACCAACTTGCCAATCAAGGCTTCAATAGTTTTCTAGGCCTGCACAAGATCCCTGTCAGCTCCACGCCTAATCAACTTAGCAAGCACAAGTTCTTCTTTAGCTCGAGTAATTACCTCCTCAACCTTGTTGTGGTTAGTACGAACAAGTGTCTTCATCTCCTCAATACCCTCCAAGAGCTTTTGCTTTTCAACTCAGAGAGCTAGGCCAGGCAACAAAAAACAAGTTACCAGAAAGGCAAGTTTGAATACAAAAGGAAACAAAAAAGAACTCGCAATACCAGTGCACTCTTTCTTCATGGCCTTCACATTTTTCAAGGTCTCCTAGGTAGCTGCATCCCTCTGCTTTTATACCTCAATTACCTAGGCACGAAGAGCCTTCTCCTCCTTCTGATGCATCTGACGCTCGGTCTCCAACTTGGCCCGACAGAGGTCAAGCTCTGCCTTTAGGGTACTCACCTCAGAAGACAACTTTTTCTCGGTTTCAGATGAGAAAAAGAAGCCGGTATGATCATAAGAAAAAGACTGAGCAAAGAGAGAGAGAGAGAGAGAGAGAGAAACAAGACATAAGGACAGAAGAAAAACAAACATCCAAAGAAAGAACTTCAGAAAAACTTACCTGGAGCTTTTCCCCAAAAGAAGTCGCAAGGGTCGATAAGCTTCCCCAGCGGCGGTTAGCTTTGACAACCGATGAGTAGCATCAAATTGATGCAACACATCATTGTCCAAACGCAGAGCACCAGTACCAAGAGAGGCAGAAGGAGAAGCCAACGCAGGCAAAGAAGGAAGAACCAGGGCCATATCCTGGGAAGCCCCGGCTACTTCCTTAGATGAATCCACTCCCATGGCCACGATCACCCCTAGAGTTAGCAGATCTGAAGCAGCATGACCACCTAGGGGCCTCGTCTCCCTCATAGCCACCTCACCGATCATACTTTCCGAGTCCTTTGACTCAGCACACAAGGGCGCACCAGAGGGCTGACAAGAGGGCGATTGAGGAATAAGAGAAGGCGAGGGTCTGCAAGATGATAAGAAAACTCAACGATAAGAATATGAGTCAGGAAAAACAAATCAGAAGCAAAGAAGCATGACAAGGAATCACTCACTCAGCTACCCTCTTCTTCAGAAAACCAATAGAGGACCTAAGAGGGGGAACCATAGCAGCAAAAACATCACCACCACCCTGCGACGGCAGCAGCCCAGCCAGTACTAGAGCCCCAAAAGAACTTGAACCCAATGACCGCTTACTACAAGAGAACAAGACCAAAGTTAAAACAAAAAGAGGGGTTCAACAACAGGAAAGCAAGAAAAGAACTCACCGATGAGTAACGAGGGCAGCATCATCATCCTCTTCTTCCTCACTCTCGACCAAAGCCACCATAGCACCAGCTAAAAAGGACAAAAGTACTCGGTCAAAGATAAAAACAAACAACAAAAGGACAGAGCATATTAATATGCTCACCTAAGAGCATGCTAGCTACAACTGGAGTACTTGGATGAGTACTCGACTGATGAGACTTCTTGGCAATAGATGGAGCAGAAGAAGAACTATCCACTTGCCCCCTCTTTCCGATAGTACGAGGAGCTCGAGGAACTGGACGAGGAACTTACTCTACATATACATCAAGGTTTGCGGAAGAAATGCCAGGAAATATTGTGGTGGTCTAAAACTTACTGGTCAAGGATGCCCTAGCAAGACTACCCCCAGCCTCCACATTTGTAGGGAAATCATCAAGGGGAATTGGATTAGCGAAATTACACTCCAATTCCTATAAAAGAGTAAAACAACAAGAGAAGGAAGATTAAGCAAAAAGTGGATACAACAAAAGACATTCAAAAGTACCCACATAAGAAAAGAACAACTCACAACAGGAGGCGGGTTGTTAGCACTGTACTCAAGGATAGCAAGTGGGACGACGCTTACTCCTTTCAGCATCTTCTAAAGACGCTCGAGCACCTCCTCATCAGTCAACTCAAGGGCTAGGACCATACGAGAAGGGTCCTCCGCCCTAGAGTACTCGTAACCATAGTTTTCTCGCTCTTTCAGAGGTTGAACTCGGCGACGAAGAAAACTAGAAATAATCTTGAAGCCGGTCAAGCCTTGCTGTTTCAGAGTACAAATCCTCTCAAGAAATGGCTTGATTGCCTGGACCTCAGCCGTCGTCATAGGGTTCTTTTCCCATTGGTCATTAACCAAGGGACCAGATCTAGAATGAATGGAAAGAGGAGGAATCAAGTTGGCGGCATAAAACCAGTCAGCACACCAATCCCTCACAGAATCAACCAGGTCATAGTCAAAGAATTTGCTCTTAAGACCCTAGCGAAACTGAATCCTACAGCCACCAAGAACATTGGTGTCATCGCAACGGGGTTGTGGCTTCAGGCGAAAGAAGTAACGAAAGAGAGAAAGAGAAGGAGGAATTCCAAGGAAAGTTTCACAAAGATGAACGAAAATATAAAGATGAAGAACAACATTGGGAGCAAGATGGTTTAGGCTAATCCCAAAATAGTTGAAAAATTGGTGAAGAAAAGCAGAAGCAGGAAGGCAGAGACCGGCATGGATAAAGGAGACGAAAAGAATAATCTCACCAGGACCTGGAGCAGGGACTCAATGCTCGCCCGGAGCTCTCCAATCAGCAATATCCTTGCTCTAAATCAGACCATCGCTAACGAGCTCGTGAAGCTAATCTTCTATTGTTGTTGGAGCCGGCCAGATCTTCTGAGCAACCCTCATCGCCTTGAATTCTTGATTTTCAATAACGGAGAGCGATGCTTCCTCGTCGACAAAGGTCGCCTGGGACTTACTTGCTGACTTCTTCCTACCCATATACTCACTTAGAATCGAGAAGGCTCAGATGGCAGCGCTCAGATGATGGCAACAATGGTGGCGGTGGAAGTTTGAAGACTAGGGTTACAAAGGAAATTAGGGCAGTAAGGAAGAAGAAGAGGAAAGGCCCTTAAATAGATTTTACACCAGTAAAAACGCGGCCCACTAGGCCCATTTTAACACGGCATGAGGACGCAATGGTCCATTTACTGACACAGCTAAAATGACGGACGGCATAAATCCACACAATGGTACAGTTCAACGGGTAGATTTCAGACTTATCCATCAAGCACTACAATGGAGTCATCATATTACTACAGAAAGAACTTATCAACCATGAAGCAAAGAAGGGCTACCACACAAGGAACACAACAACCCGGTCCTTACAAAAAGAACTCTAGAATCTCAAAAACAACCGGGACATCAAGAGAATAAAGAATGACAACTCAGAAGACAAGATTCTATCCATTATAAACGGTTTCAAAAAAAGAAGATTACACATCTTACAAGACCCAACGAACTCGGTACTACGACAAGCAAGGTAGCAAAGAGGAACCCGGACATGGCTAGGCTCTAGAATGACTATGTGTTCCAAATTGCTACTCGGTAGAACAAACCGCCCTCGGCTACACTGTTTTCTTCAAAGGACAAACGCAGTGCATCCAAGGTAGAAATCAGTAGCATGACAGGACAACATGGAGCAGAGAAGGCCGGTAGGCATTTGTCTACCCAAGTTCAATGTGATGCTAGATATGGTGTTGATCTGCATAGGACAGTCTCAGGGTAGATGATGAGGATCAACCCAGAACTGCCAGATGAAGGAACATATCCCACATCACAAGACTCCCTCCGACTACCGCCACGTACTTCTAAGTACAATGCTGCTGCGGGATTAGCCTACCTCTAATCCCTATCACAAGACTCCCTCCAGCTATGGCAAGATACACAAGAACTGCAAAATAGGCCCAGGGGCTGCTCTACTTCACAAACTACCATATTCATGACTACAGAGATTTCACACCATGCAACAGAATGCTCGATGAATCAAAATAGCACACAAGGAGGATATTTATAGGCCAAAAGAAGCGGTGCACATGGACCAGGAGCACCAACAGAACAAACCTAACAAAGGACACAGTGAAAAGACAGAATTCAATGAAAGAGGACTCAGGCGTGAAGGAGCAGTACTCAAGAACGAGCATATTCGGAAGAATATACCAACACAGTACAACTCGTGAACAAACAATATTTACTATCAACCACCACCATACAACTACATCTGACGATAGCAGACTACCAGAGAACATGCTAAGAACCTGTATCCAAGTTCTTTTTGGATAAAAGAACCCAGCAAGAGGCTTGGGGGCTACACTCAGTGAGTGCACTTTTTCCTTCAAAAAAGCGCACATCACTCAGAAGACTTCCTCAAGACAGTAGTTTTTCAAACAACATAAGATTCAAGACCCTCCAACTTTTTGTTCCAAATAGCAAGAGGCTCGGGGCTACACTCAGTGAGTGCACTTTTTCCTTCAAAAAAGCGCACATCACTCAGAAGACTTCTTCAAGACAAACCACTTCAAGACCACATGACAAAAAGAACCCAGACATGGCTATATCCGAGCTCTTTTTGACAAAAACCCCAGGTATATGCTCAGGACCCCTTGGACAAAGAATTAGAGCGATTTCAAGAGAAGACCCTATAGCTCCTTGTGCCAAATAGCAAGAGGCTCGGGGGCTACACCCAAATGGGAGTACTTTTTTCTTCAAAAAGGTACACACCACGTGAAGATCTCACAAAGCGCTACATAGTTTTGCTCAAGAAAGCACTCAAACGATGCTTGTTCCTGCTCGACAAGACCTGAAGGAACAAGACGAGGCTTCCAGAGCTCAACCATGAAGTGCTCAAGGGCTTGTCGGTGCGGGACCCATGGGATACCCCGCAAGGAAGGGAGAAGGTCTAGTCTAACTAGGATTCTTCCCATGTAATCTTAGTAGTAGTATTATTTTGTAATCCTAATAGGAACTCTCATTGTAAATCGACTAGGATTCTGACCTCCTAACTATATAAAGGAGGGCAGGGTTCCTAGAGACGGGAGAGACAACAACACAACACTTTACGATCAATCCAACGCAAAGGCTAATGCCGATTGGATGTAGGGCTATTACTCGATCAATGATCAAGGGTCCGAACCAGGAAAAATCGACTGTCTCTTGCGTTAATCGTCGAGTTCCGCATACGCTGAAGCCCGAACATACTGCCCCAGGTACCCCCATGGCAGGCTATCGGTGGTCAAACATTGACATTAATAAATGTGTATATGCATCAAGGTAGATCCCATGCTATACTTGCCTTAGTTAGCAAACTCCTACTGGTCCTGCTAGTCTCCGAAGAACTCTTGGTCTCCAACGTTCTCCTCACCGTCTGAACTCGACCAATAAAGCAACATACAAGCATTCCAAAGGAATTCATGCAAAGCAAACAATCCTATAGTTAGAATAGTACACTAGCAGTATAAGAAACAAGATAAAATGTTTATGAAAAGAATCTATGTCTCGCTACGATCACGTCAACGCGAAGTTCATGAAAATCGGAGCTAAAACGCGAAAGTTATGAATTAAATGGGGTTTTCTATAGCAATTTATTTAATTAAACCTAACCATGAAATTTAAAAGTCGCAAACATGATTAACAGTGGTACTAACACGTAGACTATGCAATTACAAAACTAACACAATTTGAATGGGTCGATTCGGAGCTAAAACGATGATTTTATGAGCAAAACAGTGAAGTGGCATTTCTGTAAAATAGTTAGCACTCGTTTTCGATTTAAATAAATTTAAAAAGAAATTTAGATTCGAATCTGATGGAGGACGGTGGGCGCAATTTGCCGAGAGCCAAGGGTCTCTTTAGCAAAATGACCCGTGAAGGGGTATTGGCCATCCTGGGCCTTTGATCACGTGATGGACGGTTAGGATTAAATCAGGGAGGGGAGAGGGGAGGCGACTTGCTGGAGATGAAGCCAACGCAGCGGCGCTGCCATGGTTGGCGGTGAGGAGCTCACCGGCATGAATAGATCAGGCCCTACAGGCCATAGTTCTCCAATCTAAGACCATGGGGAAGATGCGGGGAAGATGACGAGTTCACCCCAGGACAAAACATGGCCGGGGGATGGCTCACGTGGCGCTCGCCATGACCAGCAGCGAGGAGGAGCTCGCTGACGCACTTGTCTAAGGCCCTAGAGGCCACGGTTTGACAAATTGAAGGCACCAAGAGAGAGAGGGGAACAAGGCGAAGCTCACCACGACTTCAATCAGGGCGGGGATGAACCGGAGATGATGAATGACGAACAATGGTGGCTCGCGAGCTCGCGGTCTTCCCTACTGCTATGGTTTGGTGCTACAGTCTCCAAAGAAGAAGAAAACTGCTGTGGGGGGCATGATGGGGTCTGGCCCTCTTTTGTAGAGGCCGAGGACGCGGACGAGGCGCCCACAACGTGAAGTGGAGCGGTAGTTCCACCCTGACAACACGCAATACGGAACGACTAGAGGTGAGAGGCAGCACTGACAGCTGGGCCTAGGCTGTCAGCGGCAGGGAGAGGGAAGGGGCACGGCAACGGCCACCTGGCCGAGCTGGGCCGGCCCAGGAAGGGAAGAGGGGAGGGCGAGCGGTCGCGGGGAGGGAAAAAGGCCAATCGGGCCGAAAGTGAGGAAGGGAGAGAGAAAAGAACTTTTTCTAAATAAAATTTCCAAACTCATTTTCAAAAGGTTTTTAAAACCTTTTAGCATTTGAAACAAAACCACCCATCATAGAAATAAATATGCAACAACATGAATGCATCAACATGTTTTTATCCTTATATTTACTTTTAATTTCATAAAAATATTATTTCCTAAATTTAAAATGCACATATAATTGCATAAATAAATCAAATTTAACTATTTTAAAATAATGCAAATTTTAGGGTATTACAATTCTACCCCCCTTAAGAAGAATCTCGTCCTCGAGATTAGTTGATCGCTTACTCGAACAACTGCAGATAAGATTTTCTCAGATCCTCTTCTCTTTCCCAAGTAGCCTCATCCTTCAATCAAAACTTATCTACCATGCTTGGTATAACATTGAGGTCTCTTGAGTTATCATAGAACCAATTGTAGAGATGTTTAGCACCTCCTTCCTATGTCATCAACACCAACTTATCTTCGGTATGTTGAAGATTGAACTCCCAATTGATGATAGCTCAAAATGAAGATCAATCTTGACGATTACCTAAGCTTGTTGTAGATCATCCACCAAGTCACCAATCCTAGGCAAGGGATACTCGCGTTTGGTAGTGACTTCTCAACAATAAGGATAACTGAGTCTTCCAAGTGAAGTGCTAGAATGTATCAGATCTTCATCTTGCAACTTTTTCAATTTGGCTACCCCCTTAAGAAAGATCAACTAGGGAAAACCAGAGGGTAACTTGCATCTTCTTCTGAGTGAGGTAACTATCATCATGTTCTTTGGGTACCCCAGAGCACTACAACTTTCTTATGGAACACTTGTCTAGATTCTACAGTTAACTTGATTGAAAACAGTGCACAACAGAAACTGTCCTAGATCTTAGACAGCACAGCTGCATCATCTTGTGATTTTCATTACTCCTAGACCATAAAAATATCAGGGTGATTCTTGCAGTCACAGAAAGATATTAAAGTCTACTATTGTCCAGAATTTTCTTATGATTTTTTTGCTCATCCAAGGACAGAGGTACAAGCCGAAGAAGACAGACTGCTCTGAAAAACAAGATAAGATAGAAACAAGGAAAACCAACCCGACTATCTATTCATTACTCCTTATGACTTATGACTACAAACTAAATGAAATCATGGACAAAACCCACAATATCATTACAAACATTACAAAGATCCAAAACAAGCAAAATCATAGTGACAATTCAACAAGGCATTAAAGCTACACAAAGCAAGCATTAACTCAACTTACGATACTATCGTCTTCATAAAGTTATGGGTAAAGATCCTAGAGCTTAACTTTAGATTACGCAAAAGGTGGTAAGAGAAGATTCCAAAAGCATAACAAAGCAAGAAGTAAAGGTGGGAACAAGTATTTACAACAAGCAACAAGGTGGAGATCAATAGCAAGGATAAGATATAGTATAGGGAAAATATCAAGGTCTATAGAACAAGGATTTTTACAACAATTTCTAAACCTTAGAACGATCGGTTTCTAACTAGGCTTGCATCTTACAGTCAGCATTGCTCTGATACCACTTTGTAGCACCTGGTTTTAAGACCAAAACCAGATACACACCATATGTGAGCCCAGGAAGTCAAATCTCATATATAGCTACAATTAAGGGTAATATCAAATGACAATGCTTAATATATAAAGTACTTAGTATAAAGAAGAGATAACCTTAGGCACAAATAGTGGATAGACAATTCCGATCTTCGGGTGAAGACTCCACTCCATAGGGACAACTGACTGGTTGATCACAAGTCTAACTCCTCCAACCCCTAGCAAACTAGTACCCATCCAGGATTTTTCCAAAGTATTGAAAAGTAAAGCAAACGTGAGTACATCCTGTACTCAACAAGCATAACATGGGGTTCATGAGGCTCAAAAACGTAGACACGGTTTACCGTGTTTAGCATTATTAGTAAGTCAAGATTTTAGCATTAGGTAGTATCAAATTTATGCTTAAGCCCCAGTTCACCCACATGATCATATATCAGAACCAATTGAGTCATGAAACATCATCATAATATCATCATAGTCATCATGTATAAACAACATTATAAGTAGCCATTTATTCTGTGAGTTTTTCGGGCCGCTCGTGACCGTGAGCATGGCTGTTATAATAGTTTTCACTCTGTAGAGGTTGTGCACTTTCACCATGAGTCATGTTGCCCAAATACCCATGGCCCGTCGACCCCCTAACACTCCCAAGGTGAGCAGGCAGGGTACACTATGAAGCCTTCCATAGGTCTCTCTAACATGTTAGGGCCGTTAGGTTTCCTCAGCAGGCAGATGTAGGATCCCCCTTTCCTATGGCACAAATCCTTCGTGGCTATACAGATAAGAACAGGGGCAGTCCTATACCCAACGTGGCAAGCCCCTTTTGCACCATAAATATAACCTCTAACAAGCTAGAAAAGGTCCTATTACTGAGCTAAAGTCAGAGCCATGTGACCCTCATGGTTGCACTATCAGTCCTAGCTTTTGCCGACAGATAAGTCCTTATGGAGGGCCGAGAGCATCATGATCTAAAGTCATTTGCTTCTTCGCCCTATAATTCAGTTGTTTAAAAGTCAATTTTACCTTTTCGTTCCATAGAACCATTATTTCATTATGTAGATCATGTATAGTTACATTGAGCGCTAGCAAACTACCCATATGCATATAACCCATAGGAGAACAAGGAACATGATAATCAAACACTAGGATGTCCTTACAGGTACCAAAATTGGACACATGCAAATGAGTAATTAATAAATGTGTATAGGCATCAAGGTAGATCCCATGCTATACTTGCCTTGGTTAGCAAACTCCTACTGGTCCTGTTGGTCTCCGAGGAACTCTTGGTCTCCAACGTTCTCCTCACTGTCTGAACTCGACCAACAAAGCAACATACAAGCATTCCAAAGGCATTCATGCAAAGCAAACAATCCTATAGTTAGAACAATACACCAGCAGTATAGAAAACAAGATAAATGTTTACGAAAAGAATCTATGTCTTGCTACGATCACATCAACGCGAAGTTCACGAAAATCGAAGCTAAAACATGAAAGTTATGAATTAAACGGGGTTTCCTATAACAATTTATTTAATTAAACCTAACCATGAAATTTAAAAGTTGCAAACATGATTAACAGTGGTACAAACACATAGACTATGCAATTACAAAACTAACGCAATTTGAACGGGTCAATTCGGAGCTAAAACGACGATTTTATGAGCAAAACAGTGAAGTGGTATTTATGTAAATAGTTAGAACTCATTTTTGATTTAAATAAATTTAAAAAGAAATTTAGATTCGAATCTGATGGAGGACAGTGGGCGCAATTTGCCGAGAGCTGAGGGTCCCTTTAGCAAAATGACCCATGAAGGGGTATTGGCCATCCTGGGCCTTTGATCACGTGATGGACGGCTAGGATTAAATCAGGGAGGGGAGAGGGGAGGCGACTCACCGGAGATGAAGCCGACGCGGCGGCGCTGCCATGGTTGGTAGTGAGGAGCTCATTGGCGTGAATGGATTAGGCCCTATGGGCTATTGTTCTACAATCCGAGACCACGGGGAAGATGCGGGGAAGATGGCGAGTTCACTCCGGAACAAAACACGGCCGGGGGATGGCTCGAGTGGCGCTCGCCATGACCGACAGCGAGGAGGAGCTCGCCGGCGCACTTGTCTAAGGCCCTAGAGGCCACAGTTCGACAAATTAAAGGCACCGAGAGAGAGAGGGGGACAAGGCAAAGCTCACCACGACTTCAATCGGGGCGTGGATGAATCGGAGATGATGAATGATGAACAATGGCGGCTCGTGAGCTCACGGTCTTCCCTGTTGCTGTGGTTTGGTGCTACGGTCTCCAAAGAAGAAGAAAACTATAGCGGGGGGGGCATGATGGGGTCTGCCCCTCTTTTGTAGAGGCCGAGGACGTGGACGAGGCGCCCACAACGCGAAGTGGAGCGGTAGTTCCGCTCTGATGGCACGCAACGCGGAACGGCTAGAGGTGACGGCTAGGCCCAGGCTGTCAGTGGTAGGGAGAGGGAAGGGGCATGGCAATGGCCGCCTGGCCGAGCTAGGCTAGGCCAGGAAGGGAAGAGGGGAGGGCGAGCGGCCACGGGGAAGGAAAAAGGCCAATCGGGCCGAAAGTGAGGAAGGGAGAGAGAAAAGAAAGAAATTCTTTTTCTTTTTCCAAATAAATTTTCCAAACTCATTTTCAAAAGGTTTTTAAAACCTTTTAGCATTTGAAACAAAACCACCCATCATAGAAATAAATATGCAACAACATGAATGCATCAACATGTTTTTATCCTTATATTTACTTTTAATTTCATAAAAAATATTATTTCCTAAATTTGAAATGCACCTATAATTGCATAAATAAATCAAATTTAACTATTTTAAAATAATGCAAATTTTAGGGTATTACAACCATTGTTTGTTCATCGGTCATCGTCTTGAAGTTTTGGAAACCCTATGGGAAAAAGCCAAAGTATACCGATATACTAGGCAAAACTTCTTAAAACACAGTGGGAAAATAAGGTGAAACACGATGATATATATTACTCCAATGTTAATAGACCCTTTAGGTGTCCCTAAACACATAGTCTAAAATAGTTTGATCAGAGATCAATATGTCATAAATATTATCTTCGAAAAAACTCTATGAGGAAAAATAGATAATATGACATTTACTATGTGTTAATATTGCCTCATTAAAAACTTTACGTGAGAAAACTCTAGAAGAGTAAAACTCATATAAAGGAAAAAGAGTGTAATGTGATGTTGAAAACAAGTTATATTTTAGAGAAATTCTCCCCCTGATTCTTGTAAGTCTCTAAGTCTTCTCATACCAATGCCCTCAACATATTTACGGAATGCGGAGCATGGTAGAGATTTTGTGAATAAATCTGCTAGATTATCACATTACTTATTTGCAAGATTTGAATTTGTCCATTCTTTTGGAGCTCATGGGGATAGAATAACTTGGGAATAATATGCTTAGTCATATTACTCTTAATATAACCTGATTCAATTTGTGTAACACATGCCAAATTATCCTCAAAGATAATTGTTGGTGTCTCAAGTGCACCAATACCACATGATTGTATTATGTGGTTTTTCATTCTGCGAAGCCATACATATTCGCCTGATGCTTCATATAAAGCAATTATTTCAAAATGATTGGTGGAAGTAGACACCAAAGTCTGCTTTGAAGACTTCCAAGATATTGTTGTTTCACCTTACAAGAATACAAAGCCTGTTTGTGATCTGCCATTGTAGGGATCTGATAAATAACCAACATCTGTATATCCTAACAAAATTGATCTTGATTTCTACTATAGAATAATCCAAGATCTCTAGTGCCATTGAGGTATCTCAAAACAGTTTTGACTCCTACCCAATGACGTTTGGTAGGAGCAGCACTATGTCTTGCTAGCAAATTTACTACGAATGAAATATCTGGCCAGGTGCTATTAGCAAGATACATTAGTGCTCCAACGGCACTAAGATATGGGACATGTGGTCCCAATATCTCTTCTTCTTCTTCTTCTTCTTCCCGTGGTCTAAAACGGTCCTTCTTAATATCTATGGATCTCACTACCATCGGGTTTTTTGTTGGATATGACTTGCCTATTTTGAATTTCTCCAATACCTTTTGGACATAGGCAGCTTGGTATATAAATATACCAGAATGAAAGTACTCAAGTTGTAAACCCAAGCAAAATTTAGTTTGACCCAAATCTTTTATTTCAAACTCCGTCTTTAAATGATGGAGTGCTTCATTAATATCGGGTTCGTTGCCAATGATATTAAGATCATCAACGTACACTGCTATGATACAAAATCGTATTAATGTTTTTTTAATGAAGACACATGGGCAATCATCATTATTTGTGTATCCCTTCAACTTAAGTAATTCACTTAACTGATTGTACCACATTCGGCCCGACTGCTTTAAGCCATATAATGACTTTTGTAACTTGACGCAATACATGCTGCGATTTGCCTTGGGATTTGGTATACTGATTCTATCAGGAACTTTCATGTATATATTAGAATCTAATGACCTATACAAATATGTTGTCACTACGTCCATCAACTGCATGGATAGACGATTTTGTACTGCCAGCGATATTAAGTATTAGAACATTATTCCGTTCATTACCGGAGAGTAAGTTTCTTTGAAATCAACGCCAGGTCTTTGCGTAAAACCTTGTGCCACGAGCCTTGCTTTATATCTCACCATTTCATTGTTTCCATTCCTTTTATGGATGAAAACCCATTTGTATCCCACAGGGAAGATACTAGGGGGTGTTGGCATTACAACCAAAAACACTTCCCTTTTATAAAGCGAGGCATCTCTGTTTCAATTGCTACCTTCCATGTATCCTAGTTCGAGCGCTTCTTGCACTCAGTCATAGACTTAGGATCTGAATCAGTTTGGACGATATTTGCAATTTGTTTAGAGAAATAAATGTCGACTATTATGGACTTATGATTATAAGACTCTCCAGTTTCTATGAAATTTATAGTGATTTCGTCTACCCTTAAAGATTGAGCATGACTTCCCAAAACGATGGATCTAGGGTCTTTCGATGTTCCAGCCTCAGTGTTTATGCGCATAACTGAGCTAGATTGTGGATCACTTCTATCCATAAGACATTGTATGTCCTCTCGGTGTCTTCCAACCAAAGGTTGAGTTGCATTTCGAATCTTCTTTTGCTTGCCAGCAACGACATCTTGCCTCTTGGAAGTGCTTCTCCCCCTCTTATTGCCAATTTGAGGGTGAGTGGTTTTATTTGGTACCTCCACTCTTTCGGGCACATTCCTTGTAGGATGGAGAGACTTTGTAACACCTTTATAATTAGAGAAAGCAGTGCAACAAAAATCTTTATTTTGGGGAAATTTTGCATTTTCCATATCATGACAAATGGAATTGCCGATAATTTTCTTCATCATCCCTATTCCAGGGTGCCCAAGTTGATCATGCTAGTTTCAGAATGTATCAACATCTTGGAAAATTATCTTATAAGCAATATGTTCTATAAGCTTTATGTATGTAAAGTACAATCCAGTTTGGAGTGAAGAAATCTTTTCACAAATTTGTTTGCCATATCCAGTAAGTTTGGTAAAGAGAATAAATTCCTCTTTATTATTCATATGTGTTTCCACATGGAAACCATTCTTACGGATGTTTCTAAAACTTAGAAGGGTACGAGTCGAGTTGGGATACGACAAGGCATCCTCCATCGTAATTTTTGTACCCATAGGGAGAGTAATAGTGGCTCTTCCTGAACCAACTATTAACACATCGTGACCCATGATGGTCATAATATTTCCTTCTCTTTTCTTAAGAGTCTAGAAATATTTCATCTCTCTAAGTATAGAGTTTGTGGTGCATGAGTCCACAAGGCATAATTCTTCCTCCCTTGGATTGAGATCAACCGACATCTATATGTAAAACCAATGTAATTAAAATACTCAAATGTAACATATAGAATTATACATACAATATATTGAATATCAAGTACAATAGTATGATATTACAATATCTATGAGTTGGTACAACTTAATCAACAATATACTGAAGTTTGAACAACTCTCAAGCATAATAAATAATATAACCCAAAACAACTATATGTCTGTATTGTGGTAGAACCGCCTAATCTAATGCCTCTCAGGAGTACTCGTCTTCCATTAGACACTAAGTACTCAAGGGAGGGCACCAAATTACACAGTTCCGTCGAGCACACCCCAAGGGAGAACCTGAAAATCCATCTTTTTCCATCAGGATCACAAATGAGAGAATAAAGCTTACAATATTTTAGCCAATTCTTACATCACTTTTTATGCAACATCAGAGTCTAATATTTACTGTTGATAATAGCATAATATGATCATGTTATCAGAGTTATGAACAATTTAATTTAACAGTGGAATATAAACATGCAATCAGAGTTACAGTGGAAATAAATATATATTCCTGACACAATAAAACATTGATATATAAACTATGACAACAGACTATAAAACTTCCATTTATAAATCATTTAGTAAGAGTTATAAATAAAAACTACAATTGCAGTGTAAAGGAATCCCCTCTGAGCCCACCAGGAGGAATCCACACACAAGGGTCAGCTCTAGCATCCGCCTGTCACCTGCAACAGGGGGAAATAAAACCCTGAGTACTCAATTATACTCAACAAGATTTACCTGACAGAAGAAAAAAAGACTCCAAGGATATGCAAGGCTATCTGGCTTGTTGGTTTATTGCATCTGCAGGAAGCATTACTAAGTGTGCGTCCTTATATTGGATTTTATTAGCAGTCATCATTAGTTCATTAACTAACCATTCTATGTAAGCACATGTGCTACTTTCAAGCAGGTGATAAGCAATCAGAATCATTTTACCATATTTCATCTTCCAGTCCTTACTATGTTGCTAGACTATAGACAAGTCGTACCGGATTGCTCGGTGATTCACGAATCAATGTGCCCAACTGGGTACACCAAAACACATGCCCCACTTGTAATCTAGGCACAAGTAGGACCAACCCACTACCCTCCTATCACGGGGTCCAAGTCCCCATCCAAACTTGGACTCCAAGCCCTCGCCCCTGAGTCCCGGACTCAGTGCGGTGCAAGGACCTCCACCCAAAAACCACTCTGAAAGTCAGTTCAGAAAGAGCCGAAACCCATGACAAGAGAGTAACAAGTCTTCCCCGCTCCCATACCCAAGTATGTGCTATGGATAATAAGTCTGTGACCCGCCTAGAACCCAATGCAATGGCCAGTCCTTAACCGACACAGACAGGGAAAAAGTGTAACCAAGCTATGCCCTGTTGGCCGTAGGACACAACCTCTTACACCCACCAATACCCATATCATATCCCTGCTCGGTCTCTATTTTTCCTTTCCACCATTTTATCATGAGTGATAATAATATAGTATTAATAATAATATATTTCCTATCTCTCGCGAGTGACAGGCAATCACTCAACTTCTATCGGAGTCCTATAGCATAGCAATCTACATGATCATGTAATACTAGTAAGACTCATAGGATAAAGATTTATATATGCAAGTCGGTTTCATTCAACTCCTTAAAACTTAATGCACAAATATAATTTAAAGTGCAGAAAAGTAGGGGTTATGCATCGGGGCATGCCTGGGTAAAATATAACCAAAAGTTAGCATTCCATCTTTGTGTCCTGATCCCTGGCACCATCTTTTCAGCTACTCCGTGTGATACCACCGATCCACCATCATTCCTATTATGATATGCAATGCGATGTAGAGATGGTGCAACAATTAATTAACCAGGCAACAACAACTCTTAAAACAGAGTACATTTTATGAACTAACAAGCTAGCTCTAATGACTAACGTACTAACACATCAACACTATGGACAAAAACAACAGCAAGAGTACAATACCAGAGGACAGAGATGGAAAGCACTACTACTATGGGTACAACATCCCAAGGTAACTAATCTACTCTGGACCACGCATCTTCATTCTTGGGCTCGGTGGATTCTTCTACCACCCTAGCTATGGATCTGTCTCCTCTCTGGGCAAAGGTTGAGTGAGAGGAGTCAAGGGCTCTACTTCTGACACTTTCGAGGGTGGAGGTGCTGACAGTACTACAACACTGGTTCTCCTTCTTTCTGGCGGGTGGATAGGGATTCCCTCTATGATCAAGGGATCCTGTTGTTTAGCAACCAGCGTCCTCTTCTTGGCCCTGGTGACCAGATAGGCTTCTCCTAACTGATGGACATGTCGATCTTTAGCCTCCTTCAGAGCTTCCGACATGGCAGTCTCCCAACTCTCAGCGGCTGTCGCACTGGCATGTGCTTTGGCAAGTTGCACCTGGAGCATCCTGGAGAAGATCTCGGCTTCCTCGACTCATTGGAGGCACTTCCTCAGCCCTAAGGCTTGCCGATTATACTGCTCATCTAGAGCAAGCAAGTACATGGTCAAATGCACCATGGTTGGATTGTCTTCTTGGGCATCCCACCCTTGCAAAGCCTCCATGCAAGCCCTCCATGCCTGTCGATTCTTTTCCAAAGGTGGAAAGAACCTCATGGGGGTACAGGCAATGGGCTCCTCATAGATTTGGCAAAGGTACTGCAAGGCTTTGCGGGCCATAACCTAGTAGGTGTCGACGAGGCAAAACCCGGTTGCGGTCACATTCTAGGCTTCAGTGATGTCAGGGAACCCTTCACACTTCCTAATGTAGATGGTAACCTCACACCGCTCGGTGCCATGCTTCTCATACTCATGGACCTCATACTCGGGACGATCCTTGACTCCGAGCTTTTGCTGGGCGGCATGCAGGATTCTGGGAAAACCCTCAACATTTAGACAGTAACTACTAACCCAGGCTCCTACCATTCCTGGCAGGGGTCATGAGGAAGGACTGAGCGAAAAGCTTGCTCAAAGGAAAAGCTAGACGAGCTAAAGTGTGCCGAGTGGTGGTACCAACGACTAAGCCAGGCCCTTCTTATAAAGGTAGAGCATTCAATGGTCCTAGCGTTGTCCACTAGGGTTCCTGCGTGGGGTCACTATGAACGAATTGACCAAATCCTTCGTGCGTTCGAGGCGAGCAATGTCCAAGGCCATTACTGACTAGTACGACTGCAGGGCAAGGGTCCAACAAGAGCGTAGAAAAGAGTATGGGGACATATGGGTCATGACCAGTGTGAACCACAGACAAACGCGGAGCATGAAGCCACAATGTAGAAATAACTCTGGAGCAAGGACGGGTCAATCGTGTAC
The DNA here is from genome assembly GCF_019320115.1 of Miscanthus floridulus. Lineage (NCBI taxonomy): Eukaryota > Viridiplantae > Streptophyta > Magnoliopsida > Poales > Poaceae > Miscanthus > Miscanthus floridulus. The sequence goes on from NC_089582.1 coordinate 61,201,093, forward strand.
AATATGTCACGCGTGGCACCTATGGAGGGCGTATCTACAAGCAATACGGGCACTACAATGCACATCCTATACGTCCTTCCACCATGGCCAATATATAGGGCAACCATCCTCAGATTTTTGGCACATCGTTCTCTCCCTGTAGCTAGCCGATACTATCGAACTATGCAAGGGGTCAGTGTACCTACAGAAAAATTGATTAAGTCTACCTAAGTCAGCAGAGTGCCATCTATCCTGGATACATAACCATAGTAATAGGGCTACTTATATAACTTCACATAAAAATGTCCTATCTTTTAAAAAGAATTTGTTGTCCAATTTTATTTTAGAAAATGTTTTAGAAGCTTTATTTCCTCATTTATGGCCCTGATACCACCTGTGGCAGAACCACCTAATCTAATGCCTCCTAGGAGTACTCATCTTCCATTAGACACTAAGTACTCAAGGGAGGGCACCAAACTACACGGTTCCATCGAGCACACCCCAAGGGAGAACCCAAAAATCTACATTTTTCCATTAGGATCACAAATGGGAGAATAAAGCTTACAACATTTTAGCCAATTCTTACATCACTTTTTATGCAACATCAGAGTCTAATATTTACTGTTGATAATAGCAGAATATGATCATGTTATCAGAGTTATGAATAATTTAATTTAACAGTGGAATATAAACATGCAATTAGAGTTACAACAGAAATAAATATCTATTCCTGACACGATGAAACATTGGTATATAAACTATAACAATAGATTATAAAACTTCCATTTATAAAACATTTAGTAAGAGTTATAAATAAAAACTATGATCGCGGTGCAAAGAATCCCCTCTGAGCCCACCAAAAGGAATCCACACATAAGGGTCAGCTCTAGCATCCACCTGTCACCTGCAACAGGGGGAATAAAACCCTAAGTACTCAATTGTACTCAGCAAGACTTACCCGACAGGAGAAAAGAAAAGACTCCAAGGATATGCAAGGCTATCTGGCTTGTGGGTTTATTGCATCTATAGGAAGCATTACTAAGTGTGCGTCCTTATTTTTGATTTTATTAGCAGTTATCATTAGTTCATTAACTAACCATTCTATATAAGCACCTGTGCTACTTTCAAGTAGGTGATAAGCAATCAGAATCATTTTATCATCTTTCATCCTCTAGTTCTTACTACATTGCTAGACTGTAGACATGCCATACCGGATTGCCCAACGATTCACGAATCAATGTGCCCAGCTGGGTACCCCGAAACACATGCCCCGCTTGTACCACAGGCATAAGCAGGACCAACCCACTACCCTCCTGTTATGGGGTCTAGGTCCCCATCCAAACTTGGACTCCAAGCCCCTGCCCCTAAGTCCCGAACTCAGTGCGGTGCAAGGACCTCCACCTAAAAACCCTCCTGAAAGTCGGTCTGAAAAGAGCCAGAATCCATGACAAGAGAGTAACAAGTCTTCCCTGCGCCCATACCCAAGTATGTGCTCAGGATAATAAGTCTGTGACCTGCCTAGAACCCAATGCAACGGCCAGTCCTTAACCAACACAGACAGAGAAAAAGTGTAACCAAGCTATGCCCTGTTGGCTACAGGACACAAGCTCTTACACCCGCCAATACCCATACCATATCCCTACCCGGTCTCCGTTTTTCCTTTCCACCATTTTATCATAAGTGATAATAATATAGTATCAACAATAATATATTTCCTATCTCTCGCGAGTGACAGGCAATCAATCGACTTCTATCAGAGTCATGTAGCATAGCAATCTACATGATCCTGTAATACTAGTAAGACTCATATGATAAAGATTTATATATGCAAGTGAGTTTCATTCAACTCCTTAAAACTTAATGCACAAATATAATCTAAAGTGCAGAAAAAGTAGGGGTTATGCACCAGGGATTGCCTGGGTAAAATATAACCAAAAGTTAGCATTCCATCTTTGTGTCCTGATCCTTAGCACCATCTTTTCAGCTACTCTTTGTGATACCACCAATCCACCGTCATTCCTATTATGATATGCAATGCGATGTAGAGATGGTGCAACAGTTAATTAACTAGGCAACAGCAACTCTTAAAATAGAGTACATTTATGAACTAACAAGCTAGCTTTAATGACTAACGTACTAATCTACACATCAATATCATCGAGAAAGATGTCATTTTTCCACAAGTGTTTTAATTATACAAACCCAAGTTGTTTCGTTATTCCGTTCTATCGATTTAATCTTTATTCAAAAAATTGCATCATTATCTATCTAGCAACTAATTATTCTAGAGCTACAAAAATTACTGTGAGTAGCTAATAATATTAGTAATTTACTGTAAAAATTTCCAGAGTCAACACTGTCACCGATTTATCACAAAAATTCATACAAGTTCACATTTTAATAATATTAAACATTTCAAAATAATTAGAGCAACCCTAAAAACATATTGAACCTATGCGAACGAAATACCATATCAGGTATATTATGATTTTAGAAATTTAATGAAACTAGTTTGGCATTTTTATGTTTTTTCTACTATTTACTACGAATTTCCAAGCATTCAGCTGATTACTAAAACTAACAAAACACTGAAAAAGAAAAAGGCTCCTTGGGCCCGAAGCGGCCCAGCATGGCCTGGACCAGCGACCAAGGCAGCCTAGATGGGGCAGGCACACGCACGGGCGCGAGCAGCCATGGCGCGGCGGCAATAGGCCGGCCCAGCGCGTGGGCTCGAGTGACCTAGGTGCGGCGACCGTGGCCCAACGCGGAGGCGGGGCGCGGGTGGCCCAGCAAGCCAGTCCACGTAGCCAGACAAGGTGGCAATACAATTGCAAAGAGGCCCTTGAGTTTCCCTGAAATTAACTAAGCCCATATTTGTAAACTTATGAGTCTAGCATTTTTGCAAAGTGAACACAATAAAAAGTGCTATTTACGCTTGAGTTCCTTTTCTATCTTGAAACAGAGCACACAGAGGGGAGCCGTCACCGGCAACCGATTCGGCATGGGAAAGGCACAGCGGTGGCAGAGGATTGGCCGCGGGGTGCGCGGAACTAGCCCACATCCTAGGGTGCCAACAACACAGGATGAGGTGGCCCACAGTAGCGAGGCGACTTGCGGTGGCGACGTGGCATGGTGACCAGATGCGGCTGCGGTAGGGGAGGTGGTGCGCCGACCGATGGAGGCGGTGGGGTGGCACGTGGGGCGTTGGGGGCTTCGGCCACACATGTGGGTGGCCATGGCTTGACCCACGTGGCTAGTGGTGCACCCCTCACATGCATAGCGGCAATGCTTGGTTGCGGCGCGACACGACGGAGACACGGCGCGGGACTCAGGCACACCTGTGCGTGCGACGGCCGGCGATGGGAGCGGCCATAGGTGCCAGCAGGAGGTCGCCTAGTGCAGTGGGTTCAGCACGGAGGCCGGGCAACGACGGGCGGGTGGCATGGCACGACGACGGTGGCCCAACATAGGAGGCATTTTGGAGGGACAGCGCCGGGGAGTAGCACGTCCAACGTGGGCTGTGGGACTCACGCGTGCGGTGGGGGAATAGCTGGCGATGGGTGGGCGGTTGGTGCGGCACGACGACATCAGCGCAGGGAGCAGGCCAAGGCGACGCGGGCGTTGCCACGGTAGGTATATGGCTCGGTAGAGAAAGGCAACCGAGGCAAGCAACACAAGCAGAGGCAGACAACAGAGGCAGAGACCGAGAAAGAGAAAAAGCCAGGCGAATGCAGTACGCAGCAGCCGTAGCTTGGGTAGGCGGAATCAATGGCCGAGAACGAGCGGGACGAGGTAGTTGAGGTGAGCAGCCGAGATCATTCGCTACAGTTGCTAGTTCACGAACATAGCACCAACGACACGTCCCCAACGCGTTCTAGTGAAGTTTGGTTAATTTTAGAGTGATCGTCGTAACCCCCAACGCAACTACGACCTATCCCATGCTCAAGTACTTACCCCGATGCAACCAACTATGCAAAAGCATAACATTAGTGTTGAGGTATGTTTGTGGAAATTTAAACGCCAACATAGCACTGTCTATTATCGTTTCCAACTTAGAACATTATAACTTTTAGTTTTGAACTAACATCCACTAGCGCTTTTTGCCTAAATTTCTAAAAGGTCTAAACCCTATCGATTTCCACTAACAAGTATATTATGACCTAGCCCACACTGCATACTAACCCATAGCAGCAAAATACTTAAGCACTATAGAACTATTTTGCTCAACATAATTTGCCAAAATTGACCTTTCAAACATACATCCAATTTCTCGCCAACTCATGAAAAGTTCTAGTTTAAATCTCGGATTTGATTTTTGAGCTATCATATATACTATTGAATTACTTTTACTCACCAAAACAAGAGGTGCATTTTCATCTATTAAATTTGCCCTCCAGATTTATTAAGTACTAAATATAAGTTATATTTTATTTTGTTTATAAAAATTCTTTTCATGCTTAATCTAATAGAACCAACCGTTCGCTATCTATTTGATAGAATTGTTGTCAGACATTCCTAAATATCTTTACACACTAAGTAATTTAACTTGGGCGTTTATTTGAGTCCACAAAACTGAGTCACACAGGATTCACTTATCACTTCAAGTATGTTTTAAATCAAAAATCCAAAAAACTCATTTTGAAAATTTTTCTTAGGCCTAAATCTCGGTGCTAAACAAAATCGTAACACCAGGGGTGTTACATGTATGACTTAAACTATTACAACACATGTATCTAATGAGATATCAGTGCTTGACCGAGATTACTCCAAATCTCCTAACATGTTTCTAGAACTAAGGTCTAGGAGCATGTTGTCTATCCATGGAAGGTGCTCTTCAATGTTAAAAGAATTGTTATTCGCTTGTTCTTTTGGGGCCTGATTGTAACAACTCTCTTTCAAGACAGCCTCAGATGCAAGATTGAAGTGTGCCTCATATCTTGTGTCTCCTGCTGGCTTGACCTTCTTTAATGACTTTTGGTACAAAGCAACCAGATGCTTAGGTGCACGATAATTCTTGGCAAAATGCGAAAAATCTCTACATCTATGACACTTATTGTCATTTTTGGATTTCGCATTGTCCGTCTTCCTCTTGTTTGAATTAGGCCTTTGTCTCCTGTTGTGTTTGTGTTTACCAATTTTATTCTTTGAAAAAGATCCATTGAACTTATTCCTATTATTTTTCTGTACGTTGTGAATCTCAGGCAGAGGCGCCGAACCAACAGGGCGCTTATGATGATTCTTCAGAAGAAGTTTATCATGTTTTTCTGCCTGAGTCAATGTATGAATAATCTGGGAATAAAGTTGGTAATTATGAGCCCTGTATTGCTGTTGCAATACTCTATCAGACGGAAGCATAGTAGAGAGTGTTTTCTCTATCTTATCTGCATCCGTTGGCTCTTTCTCATAGAACTTTAACTTAGAACAAATCCTATGAACATCGTGATTATAGTCTGCCATAGATTTGAAATCTTGGAGACGTAAATGATTCCAAATAAGTTCCTTTTGCTATTCATATCGCTCTTTAAGAGCGACCCATAATTCATGAGGATTTTCAATCACAAAGTATTCAGATTTAAGGTCCTTATAAATATAAAATCGTAGCAAAGCCAAAGCAGTATATGTATGCTTATCTTGCAGGACAACCCCGGTTTGGGGTTCCTAAATTGTAGCCAAAAGACTACAAGATACAAGCGCTATCTTGATATCAGAAGCCCATGTAGGGTAATTGCTACTATTTAACGTGAGTTTCTCGAACTCCTTAGTGGCCATGATCCTACATGGACAACCATGGATTAATTAATCTACCGTATGGTAAATTAAAATCAACATGGTAATATTGTAATACTAAATGCAATATTTTTAAAATTTATATTTTATCATAGTTTTGGAGTGTTGTAGATAATCACAAAATTGTGTAGACCATACAATAAATCATCATAAATTTTTGATATACCAAGACAGATAGCCTCTAAATCAAAGACAAAGAGAAGATCTTTATGGTAGGCAAATATATTGCTGCCTAAGCACGGTCTTTGGGTAGGATAATTCACAAGTGAATTAAACGCAGCTATTGCTTAGGACTCTACCATCTTGTGTAATAGCAAAATAATATGATAAAAATGGTAATCATCGCGTGGCTGTAGACCATTTATAACAATCCAAAACCATTATTTTGAGTAAAAACACGGTATAGGTAATCATCAAGTTTCAGAGAAACATGACGTAGACCTCTTAGTAACGGGTGATTTGATCACTGCTATGGCACAGTCTCTAGGTAGAATAATTCATAAGGAATTAAACGCAGCCAATGCCATAGACTCCACTACCTTGTGTTAATTAACCAAAATAATCAAGATATATATTGCAATTTTAAACCTATAGTAATTAAAGTTTTCTAATTCTATGGATAACTTTTTTAAATTGCATCTAAATCACTAGCTAATTTAACATGTACGTGGGGCAAAAAGGGGTTTGGGGCACCAACATACCCAATTCTATTATAAAAATACAAATGCAATATATATGTTGGTGCAAAACAGGGGGTTTGGGTGCACCAACATATTCCAATTTAATAATCAAAGCACAAGTGTAATATGTATGTGGTGCAAAATTAGATTCGGGTGCACCAACATACTCCAAAATATAATAGAATCACATATTGTATTGTAATATAATAAAATCAAACCATATATATATATATATATATATATATATGTGTATATATATATATATATATATATATGTATATATATATATATATGTATATATATATATATGTGTGTGTGTATATATATAATGACAATGTACAGAAGGTACAGAGCAACATCAAACAATACAAATAACTGATGTTCTTGCAGAAAATGAAATTAGCTAAACCATATGCTAATTAATTGTAATACTGCTGAAAGGAAAAATAACTAAGAAATAAAAACTCATAGACACAAAGACAGGGCAGATTCGGCCCAAGCGAGCAAGCAGGCAGCCCAGCAGCCAGGCCAAGCACGCGGCCCAGCCATCCGGCCATACGCGCAGCCCAGCCAAGTAGCTAGGCGCGTTGCCTAGCCAGGAGGCAAAGGGCGCGGTCAGCTAGGCGCTGCGGGGCGGTGCGCGCGCAGGCCACAACCTGGGCCTGGGCCACCGATTCGGCCCAGCAGGCCGCCCCCTCCGACGCGGGCTTATAAGAGGCCGGCGCCCAGCCCCAACCGATGCCTCCAGCCGTTGCCCCGCTCGCCGGTGTTGCTGCTCTAGTTGCCATCGTCGAGCCTCCAGATGTGGGTTGTCGCCATCATGTGCCTCTTGTCCCTCCTCCCCCTCCTCTCATGGCAGGTTCGGGCCAAGGCGCTTACTCCGGCCATGGAGGTCGGCAGACAGAGCAGACCCTGCCCATCCCCGGTGAGCTCCGCCCACAGGGTCCGTCGTTGCGAGCTGGGAATAGCAGATCCGCCCCCACCGGCCCTTCTGAGGCCGCTCAGAGGCGGGGAGCCGCCCCCTCCTCATCCGAGGAGAGGATGAACCCGACGCCAATGGCATGTCCGCGAGGGAGGACGTTCCGGCGCAGGCTCTGGTGTCGGTTGGACGCCACATCGGCGTAGGAGCATGGCCCGGATGATGGAGGTGGCGGTGGAAGCGCGACGTCGAGGTCGTAGGCGAAGTCGGGCGGCCAAGCCTTCGTGCCGGCGCTGCGGTTGGGGAGCGGAGGGGTGCCACGACACACGGCCATGGAGCCACCGCCTCCGTTCCAAGGCAGTGGGAGTGTAGTCGACGACAGCGGTGGTGGTGGTGGCAGCAACGTCACCAGTGGGGTCCGCAACATCGACGGCATTGGCGGTGTCTCCGTCGGCACCCCCAAGCGCCTGATGAACATGGCTGGGCCATGCTTCGGGCAGACGCCGGGCGTGAACTACAGCGGGGACGACGGGCGAGGCGACGAACGGCGGCCACTACTCCCTCCAGTGCGGACTCCGTGGAAGCGGCGAGGAGGGATGCGGTGGTCGAAGATGTCCCGGAGGGCATGGCGAATGGTGCCCTAGAGCATGAAGCGGCGAAGGCCTCTGGCATGGTGGCCACGATGGATGGCGGACTCCACCACGTCAGTGATCGAATCAACCATGGCGTTCATGGAAGGTATGGGGTTTGCCATCTTCTACCTTGGGAAACAGCGACGCCAGCGAAGTCTTCGGCGAAGTTTCCAGTGAACTCTCTTTCCTTCCTTTTCTGCCTCTCAGCATAACGTGTTAGATGAAAGCGGTCGGGGCAAATGACCGATGTGTATTCTCATTGATGAACAGTATTGTTTATATACAATAGACAGTTGCCTTGTCGGTGACTCAGATGAAAAGGTGCCTATATATTATGTCTACAGGAAACCATCTGCTAATGACGAGATTAACAATTTGATCACTTAATTAATTAATCTCAACAGAAGAAAACATAATGGAAGACCACCTACCAAAGTCGGATGCGCGCCTAGGCCCAAAACATACAGACATAAGAAAATCAGCCTAGAATCATAACGGGAGGTATAATAATCTAAAAAATAATCCTTATATGCCACGTACCATGCAAGAAAAATAATGCTATTCAAGAAATTAATTAGAGATTGACTCAGTTTATATATATGACTATTGTGCACATTTAAAGTTGAGAAAGGTGAAAGACGAGCCACATGCTCGCACGGCCCAATATGTGTCACGACGTGTATAAGCTCCAGCTCAGTAAGTGAGACTATTTTTTTAGCTCTAGACGACTGGATTGAGGAATGGAGGAAGAGGGCGAGACTAAGTAATAGAACAAAAGAGGCCGAGAGTGAGATATATATAAACTGAGTCAATCTCTAATTGTTAGATATATATTAGCAAACATGTCCATTTTTACAATAGAATTTATATCTTACGTAATCTGCTCTAATATGTTTTGGAATAAGACTTTGCACCATGGTTGCACATGCCTTGAGTTATGAGCTAAGATAACGGACGAGACAATAAATGAATTAGAAATCTAATCTCTAGTTCATCACGTACTACCGCTCTCAGAAAAACTGGCTACACTCTTATGCTTCCGAAAGTAAATGAACATAGGAGAGAGAGTGTGATGAACTAAAATTTGGAGTAAGAATTTTTTGGGAGTTTATATTAGGTATAGACATATTTAGAGAGAAATAGAATAAATTGAACTTGATGTTGCAATGGGATATGAGATTCTTTTGAATACATAGGGCCCGTTTGGTACGCTTCATTAGTGGAGCATTTTTTTTTTGCTTTGGATGATGGAGCAGCTCCATTGGTGGAGTTGAAGCTGTTTTAGAAAAACATTTAGTAAAATAGCTTCTCGTGATGAGAAAAAACAGCAAATTGTCTATACTGTCCTTTTTTTTTCTTTTTCCCCTTATTTATTTTACTCTTCTCCTTTTCCCTCTCCAACTTATCTCTTCCCCGTGCACAGTGGCAATCGTGGGCTCTAGTGGAAGGGGATGCACCGCTCACGCATGGGCTCATGCAGAAGGGTGACGGCCATGGGCTCCAACGTAAGGCAGGCGCACGCAATGACGGTGTGTGGGAGCGGCGGTGGTGGCATATAGCGGGAGTGATAGCGCTCGAGCTCTCTCCGCCCACGCTGGCTCGAGCACCTCTCCCTAAGTCCAGGGCAAATTCGCCCTGAGCGCCCACGATTTTGATGACAAAGCAGGATGAAGCCACAATTTTTAGCTTCGTCTTTCATTCCTGATTTCTCTCAGCGTAATTTGTGGAACTTCTATCGTGGAGTTGGGGCCTGTCGACGCGTTTGGCAAACGGAGTCACGAAATAGCTCCCGAAGAGGCTCTTGGAGCTCTACCAAACGCTGTCATAGACTTTGTCTGTTTGGATAAAAAAAATTTGAACGTAATGGCAGGAGCTCTGCCTTTAAATTAAGAAGAATAGAATTCACCTAGGTTTTAAGGAAAAACGGGCCTAAGAACCTTACAGACGCACAAATTAATAAACAGACCCCAAGAACACAAAGCCCTGACACACGGCAACCCACTTACAAGCAAGGTAACACAAAACGTCAATAGCGCCCACCGCATGTTCTCATTGCCAAGCTTATCACAAACAGCAAAAGAGCAGCTCCAACTTCTCACAGTCATCCAGTATCTCCAAGAAGATTATTTACCAAGTCTCGCCTAGCGTCGTCGTTTAGTCCTATCTATAACAACTTGGTCTAGCATGGCGTGAACGAGTCCTCAAGCAGTGCAGATGGTGCATGGAAGCCTTATGTCACGATTTGCCTCAACATGGCTGGTTCGTTGAGGCCACTAAGTTCCACCAGTGCCTTGATGACAATGTCGAACAGCGGGTCTTTGAAGAGGTTGACGTAGCGCAGCAAGGTCATCTCCATAGTTTCACCTTCCTCATATGTGATGCCCAACCTCTTCATGAACGCTTGCCTTGCTCTGCTTTGTGCATCACCACGTGGCCAAGCAATGACTGCTAGATGTGCGCTACATCGAGACGGCTTGCCCGACTCGTTCTCCCTTCGTGGCTTCACTGGCCCATGTTACTATGTGACGGGGTCAAGATACCCCGGGTATCTTAGGGCACTGAATAGGAAGCCGCTCGGGCGGCCTAGCCAGCCAGAGCCTAACAACCGCGGCCCACTTAAGCCACACAGGACCCAGGCCGGACTCCAAGTCACATGGTCCACCACAACCTCCCCCTTCTCCTTCCGCTGCACGCTACACAGTCAACGCACGACCTCTTCCCCGTCTTGACCCCTGGGAAAGGATGGGGAGAGGGTGGACGCCACCGGGTACACCAACCCTGATAGAGACAGGCATGCTCCACTCACCCCGCCAAGGTAGAGAGGATGACCATCTCTCAGGATGCGAGATCTCGAGGCAGGCGTCATCCCTGCACATCCCTGCACATACTAGACAACATCGCGGGGCGGTGACGACCTGTACGAGACTGCAACATCCAAAGACAGCCCGACAAGACAGGCATACGACCCCACCCACTACGGGATGGGTCGCACGCCCCAGGCCTTGACTTCACAAGATCTACTAAGCCACCGGGGGCCTTGACCTGGCAACCCAGGGTCTAGGTCTGCAGCATCACTACCCGGAAAGGCGACCAATGACCCGATAGCAGCCGCCTGCTCTCTCACTGTCGCCACGACACCACCAGGAGAATAGGAGACGATGACAAAGGACACGGCGAGACCACGTCACACATGACAGTTGGTGAACCACCGCCATGCCAATAGTGCGGACGCGACTGGCACTGTAGCGCCACGCCATGCCATGCCACGGCATGGGGAGCAAGACCACGACGATGGGCATACCCGAACGTGCGATGACGCTAGGACAAGACATGATGGCTTGCTGGCCAAGTTCACTTGCTTCTCCTTCCCTCGGGCTCTCGGCCACTCGGGTCGGGAGAACCCATCTCTCCACATGTAACCTGCCCCCCGAACTCTATATAAGGCGGCCAGGCTTCCCTTCCAGAGGGACGAAATCTCGAGACTCCATTCAAGGTTTGTTTCACCTGACCCCTCCTACCTCGAATTTCTTAGCTTACACACCCCCATTGTAAGACTTCACAGCACACCGAGGAACATGAACTTGCAACTATCTTTGAGACTGGACATAGAGCTCTGGTCTAAACTAGTATAATTCTTTGTGTCTTTAAATGCTACCATCGTCTTCCTAGAGCAGTACGACACTGGTAAAATTCACTCGTTGGTTACAAAATACCGACACTACGAAGGAAGAAGGGTCGCTGTACAGGTTTGGTTATTGAATGGATGAAGTTTGCGAGTGCTATCTCACGTGGAGCCTGGCCACCGTCCTCCAGCGAAGGTGGAATAGTATATCCCTGTCCCCTAATGTCAATGCGGGGCACAGCATTGGCAGCTGCCCCAAAGCCGCGGCGGGGGTGTTTGGACCCGCAGCACCGACGCCTGCCCGGCCGAAAAGGGGCACCTCCACGTGAACCTCGTTTGGGATAATTTTGGTAGAAGCCAAAACAATGAATAGCAGCTCGGATGAGACCGTCTCCACCGAGAAACCAGAGGACCAAACCTGAAATAGGTTGCAAGACACCTAAACCAGTCTCCCACAGAGTATTTATACGAAAGATCTATATCTGAGAGGCACAATTCAAATATAAACATGCTCTCTCGTGAAAACTCATTTGCAGCAAGGATTCTCTTTTGAGTCTAGTTGTTGAAGAAGATGTCGAATAAGTATTAAACCTTTTACATGTAACACTAGCTAAAAGATGAATGAGTCTTGTATTTTGGACGTTATCGTTGGAGATAGGCTTAGCGTCCAGTTGAGGTGAGGCCCACCCGTGCCTTGTCAGTGGCACAACACAGACAAACCAGCAGCACCGGTAACTGGATCCGAAGGATAGAAATGATGGCTGACGAAGATCCGACGGCTGTAAAATCTCTCCTGTTGAGGAGGACAGAAACAACCGGTTGATGTGATTCTGCTTTTCTCATAGACAAAGCCACGTGTTCATTGAACAAATGCTGCGTATTACACGCGCCACCGACACCTTCTTTTGTGGCTCGGAGCTAGAGTAATCTCGATTGGCCGAAGCGCCGATCTCTGCCCTGGAAGGAGCGCAACGCTTCCAGGTACTCGGCCTCCCCAAAGTCCGGTCACATCTTGTCGGTGAAGAAGAACTCCGAGTACGCCGACTGCCACAGCAGGAAGTTGCTGAGCCTCAGCTCGCCGCTGGTTCTGATGACCAGGTCAGGGCAGGAGAACTCGCCGGCGGCGCTCGTCGCGAGCTTGCCGGCGACCAGCGACTCGTCGATGTCGTCCGGACTGAGCTGGTTCGCCTGCGCCTCCCAGGCGAGCTCCCGGCACGCCTGTACCATGTCCCATCGTCGGCTGCAGCAGATGGCCAGCATCAGGTGCAGCTGCGAGTTGTGCCTCGTGGCCTCGTCGGCTTGCACCGCCGCGCTCCGCAGAGAGCCTGGCATCTTTGTGGTGTCAACGATGACCTGCAGCCGGATCCCCTGCCTGAACGGAAGCGGAATGAGTAAAAAACACGTGAATCATATGGTTTAGTCTGCGGCTTTGTGCTATGCAGGTGTAGGTGTAGTCGACCTCGAGAGCTTGTCGATGTTGTCGCCCATCAGCCACTCGGACAAACCCATCATGTAGTCGACCTCAGCCATGGGGCGGCTCAAGTTCTCGCGGGAGCAGACGAAGGCGGTGAGAGCGCGGATGCCCCAGGCGCGCGAGAGCCCAACGATCCGCTCCAGGTTGCGGCCCCCGGCCTTGTGGCCATCCGCGGGCGTCTGCCCCCGCGCGCGCGCGCCCACCGCGAGTGCCCGTCCATCACCACCGCGACGTGCCGCGGCAGCGACTCCGGCCGCAGCCCGCTCTGGAGAAGCGCCTCAGCCGCGCGGTCCGCGCCGACGCCCGTTGTGTCGGCGGCCCGCGCGCGTGGAAGCAGGAGGCGCGCACGCCGGGAGCGAGCCGGCGGCGCTGCTGCTAGCCCGCGGGTGGTAGTAGCAGACGATGAGTGTGAGAGCAGCATCATGGTCTCCGTGTGTACGACCGTCACTCCTTCTAGGTACCGTCCCTCGGCTGGTGGCATCCTTCAAGTCGTCGTCAACCAAACTTACACAGTCTTCTCTTCTCTTCGAGCGCTGAGGGACAGTCTTTTGAGGTCTGGGACGGACGTGTCGGTTGACAGACGAGGAAGCGCCAAGGATCCAGTGGCGAAAGGAGGTTACTTCATCGCACAGTATTGTGAGAGTACGGAATGCCATTTACGTGAGTGCGTACGTCTCTACGTGTTTCTCATCAAAAGATCTGCCTGCCCAAAAACAAATAACAAAAGAGAGAAGACCGTAACATTCATTTATCTTTAAGTGGAGACAACTCAATATTAAACAGCATTTCGTTCTTTGTTTAGAGATCGTGGAACAATAAACAGTTGTGGAAAGCAGAAATGGAACATTATCCCTCCGTTTTAAATTATAAGACGTTTTTATTTTTCTAGACATAATTATTTTACTATATATCTAGACATGGCGGATATTTAAGTGCATAACAAATATTTATCTATGTTATGATAATATTGGGAGAAAATATAGTCATCGGCAGTGTATTTTTATAATTGCAAATGTTTATATTACAAAAGCCTGGATCTGGAGAGCAGACTAGCTTGTAGCATTATGTCGGGTCAGTGAAGAAAACAATTGAAGTTAGTCTCCTACTAAGAATATTATGCTATATGGAATATTAGTTAATAAGTGGATTCTCGAAATTCGTATAGTACCAAAAGAACAGAAATCGCAACATATGGAAATGAAATCTCATGCCAAGTATTAAGAAGTCTAAGGTTGAATATATTTTTAAAATATGAATGTCTCAAGAAGAGCATTACCTAGAAGAAATGAAGTCAATGAATGACATTATGGTGAATAGCACAACCTATATATAGGAAAAGGAATTGTGTATGTCACAAAATAATCTTTCATGTAGTGGAGAATATATCTCATAGAAGAGAAATTATATTCACTGAGAATGAGAACATCCTAAAAAGAATTAATCCATGAGGTACTAGTCAATTCTTAAATAAACACCATGGATCCTAGAATTTAATATAAACCTGAGAGAAAGCAAAAGAGGAACCATAACACAATAAAGGTCTCTTATAAAAAAAACTCAGAAAAATGCAGTGTAGTAAACCTAACAATAAAGTGGTGATATCCTATAAATACCATAGTAGGTATAAAAATATTGTGATATTAGCAATTGAATTATCCCCTATTGCAAAAGCAAGACTAGATTTACTACTTAGTGTACAATCAAACTCTTGAAGATTTGTGGAACATATATATAATTTAAAGCAAGTCGTTTTGAGATTGTTTTAAGCCAAACATTTTAAACTTTGACTACAGAAAAATTCGTTTGGGTTGAGTTTGAAAATATAAAAGTGATGTATGTATATTTATCTTGACATGTAGTTTTATAAAAGTATATATATTAACTATATTTTATAAATATTTCATAGAAAAAGTAGCAGTCAAAGTTGTTTTTGAAGTCCGTGCCAATGTCCAAAATAAGGACTTCCTTTAGGGACATGGAGGGAGTAACAATTATATTACAAAGGTCAAGAAGATTATATTTGCTAACACATTAAAGTTTATGCATAGATCATGAGGATCGACATCTATTCAAGAATAACAGATGATCCGGATCAATACATGACTAAGGACGTCAAGTGTTCTACTCTTTTCCATACATGGGTTTTTACACGAAGGTTTCTCGCATAAGGTTTTTATTGAGGCAATATATGTGCAACTCAACTTGCAAATGCAATGTGCTCTTTTCTCCGAAAACTGTTTTTCCCACTAAATTTTTTTATTAAAGTTCTTAATTGCCCAAAGGAAATGTTGTAAAACTTGTGGACTAATTTACAAACAAAGGAGGAATCATAATCCTAGTGAATTTTTTACATGAGCTTTTACAAACTCTTAGAGCATCTCCAAGAGCCTTTCTAAATCTCACTCTCTAAATCATCATTTGGAGAGCCATTTGTATAAAAATCGCTTTCTATATCTTTTCAGTCTCCAACAGTTTTTCTATATCTTATGCGCACTCTAGAGAGTCATTCTCGTCTTCTATTTTTGGCTAGCGAAAAATCCGGAATAGAAGATGGCTATATTTGGATGACCATTTAGAAAAGCTGTTGAAGGTTTGTTTTTCACCAAAATCTCTATTCCTAGCAATTAGGAAGGATATAGAGAGTCTCTTGGAGATGCTCTTACGCCTTTATTTTTGTCAGGGCTACGTGAGAGTTGTATATTGTAGTTATCGTCATTTAGAAAATATAGAATAATAATCACTACGGGATACAGTAGTTTTGCCGAGTGCCAGGGGCATTCGGCAAAGTCCCAAAAATACTCGGTAACTGCTTTGCCGAGTGTAACACTCGGTATACAACACACGACATCTGTGTGTCGGTAAACAGTAGTTTGTCGAGTGTTTTTTATCGCGCACTCGGTAAATAGTTTGCCGAGTGTCAATAAACACTCGGCAAAAATAAACTCTTGGCAAAAAAATGTTAACGGGATGGCACGGTGACGGCGATTTTGCCGAGTGCACGACGAAAAAACACTCGGCAAAGTTTCTCAAGTTTGCCGAGTGTCAAGCCCAAAACACTCAGCAAAGTTTGTAACATTTCTAAAGTTTGACGAGTGTCAAGAACAAAACACTCGGTAACATTTCTAAAGTTTGCCGAGTGTCAAGACCAAAGCACACGACAAAGTTTACATACTTTGCCGAGTGTCACGCCCAATACACTCGGCAAACAAGCGCGCAACGGGCAGATTTTATGGTCACTTTGCCGAGTGTCCATTAGAATACACTCGGCAAAGACAAAACACTCGGCAAAAATGGTTCCCAGAATAACAGAAATTGGTCTCTTAGCCGAGTGTTTTGGCTTGACACTCGGTAACGCCTCGCCCACACTCAGCAAAGCGACCAATACCCCTTTTTTACTAATCTGTCCCGTATGACGGACCCCTCTCAATTCATAATAAACCATCACAATTCACAATAAAGCATCATCACATGCATAATTATATGTCACAGGCATAATTGTATGTCACATGCATAATAAACCATCATCATAATTCACAATAAACCATCATCACAAGTCACAACTAAGTCACAATAAGCCACAAATGCAAATGCAATCACTACGGAGGCCCTTAGAACCACTGCGACAAATCCGGGTCTTGAGACTGATTATTTGATGCCGCTGATTGATTCTGCACAAAAGAGAAAAGATTGCATGACAGTTAGAAAAAAGAAACTAATAGCTTACTGCTAGTACAGTGGACAATTGGACATAAATGTAAAACTAGATATGTAGAAAAACAATCGAGCACAAAAATCGATGCCACAACCATTATATTACAAGTACCTATAGCTAGTTAGCTAGTAGCATTGACAGATTCTTATTGCTCTCCTCTCTCTACACTATATATATATATATATATATATATATATATATATATATATATATATATATATATATATATATATATATATATATATATATTTTCTCACCACTCACGGTAGCTATGTTTTTTTTTTGCCTCTCTCTTATCTAGGTACAACTGTAGTATCTGTTCATGACCAGATACACACACCAACACCACACACACTCACACCCACACACTCCTCAAGTACACAAACAGATTCTACAACTACACCTAGATCCAAGATCACGTCCTTGAAGAGATCACCGAAACCATCCCAGGCTCCGTAGACGACGGGTGCGTCGTAATCCCTTTGTAGCTCCACGCGAGAGAGACCCTGTTAAACTGAGAAAAATCCCGGTGGGAAATCATGAGTCGAGCAGAGCTCGAACCCACGACCGGCTGCTGCATCATCAGCAGCTTTGCCACACGAGCTACGGCTCGTTCCCCACGGTAGCTATGTTGATGCACCCACTGAGATCAGTCACAATGTCACATATATATATTGTAAATAAATGAAAATCTGTGCTAGTTCATAAATAAAAGTGCTACGTGCATCATCTCTGTTACACTACATGAATTAATGACGGGAGAAAGTAGAACAAAACACTACATGCGTGCTGCACTCCTTTTACAGAAAATGCATATGTGGCTTCATTGCATGCCATAGATTCTTAATGAAAAGGGCACACACATCTTTACAAGTGTGCCTTTTGATTATTAGTGTATGTTCTTTTATCCAGATACTTGCACGATTGTGAATGAAACAAGTGTAAAATCTAAAGCTTTGTTTTACAGTTATATTCTTTTTGCAATAATTCTTTTTGCCAAGTTATATTTTACAGTTAACCAAGAGGTTGGTCATGCAGATATATGAATTGTTCATTTGTGTGACTTTGATACTTTGCATATTTACATAAAAGTGAAAAAACACTTTAGGAAAAAATGAGAATCAATTTATACCTAAAAAGATTAAAATCACAATCATTATGTCTCATACTTGGAAAAATAGATCAGAAATCAACTACAGGGTAATTCTTTGAACCTTTAGTTTTATCAAGTGCATTGGACTTGTTAACAGAATGTGATGGACATTAGCCTAGTAGAGGTTAAAATTTTTCCCTAGGACTCTACATCTCTACCTAGTCACAAAAACATGCAAAGTATTCAATCTAAAATTCTCTAAGTCATTTTGTGCTAACATCTAAAGTTCTCTAAGTCATTTTGAGCTTACATCTAAAGTTCTCTAAGTCAAAGTATTCAATCTGCAGTATAAGGTGTCAAGTGACTCACAGAAGTAGTTGTGGGTGGCTGAGGTGGACGGAATAGCACCTGTGGTGGTGGCAAAACTTGACCCATACTCGAAGCAAAATTCTGCATGTATTGGAACATTTGGTCCATCCTCAACTGATTTTCTTCCTCTATCCTCTGCATCGTCCACCGTTGTTCTTCCTCCATGTTCTGTCGCTCGGCCGCCACCCTCTGCTGAATCATCTCCTCCATCCTCGTCTCCATCTCCTCCCGTTGCTTCGTTTCTGCTTCCACACGGGCCTATAACATTTCATCCCAATATTACAATGCAAAGCTAAAGTACGTAACAATCAACGAACGATGAATAAAACAGAAATAACCTGGAGAGCCTCCATCTGGAATTATGTAGCGGTTGACCATGGGCGTATCGTCGGGCTCGCGCTCGTGCTCCTTGCTCGAATCTGGGAGAGAGTGGAAGTAGAGGCCGTGTCGATTGTACTGTCACCAATCCAGTACCGGTCATGCTTCTTGCCTCCTCCCACCCTCATCACGATTTCTCCATCAAGATCCTAGGTGCTCGGATCGAACTGTGGCCCATGAACCTGCCTTGCCATTGCTGTGTACTCACTAACACGGCTGTGGATGCTGGGATCGCTGTACGCCTCGGGTGGTTCCTCCAGGTTGAAGTCGATGTTTGTCGTCGTCTTGCCTTTTTTGGACAGAACCCATGCCTTGAACAGGGAGCAAGGCTGGCCATCATGTGACGACGACTACGGCAAAAATGCAAAATAATTAGAAATTATGCAGAATTGAGAGTTAGAATAAAGAAATGAATTCGCGTACCCATTTTTCCCTGTATTCATCGAGGCTCAGGCTGCCTTGATGGTGTGATGCACGTGACATCAGCAAACGTTGGTCCCGGCAAGCGTTGTGCGTCTCCATCCACCCGGACTCCAACCACTTGTCCACCATGTATTCTAAGCACTAGGTATGCTGGGCGCACCAGTACGGAGGCACCTACGTCATTAAGTGTATGATATATAAAAAAATAAAATTAAGCGTAATTAATCTCATAAAAAGTAAGTATTAATATTCTATATTTACCTTCAAGAATTGTTCCCGGATCAGGTTCATTATTCTTGCCTCTTCTTTTATAACCTTCATCCCTCTGTGTTGAGCATAGTAGTCGATGATGGCCTGGACGCGCGCCTCATCGTGCATGTCCTTCATGAGCTTCTTGGTGGCTTCTTTAGAGATGGAGGCCGCCTTGGCCTCGTACCCCTCCTGGCGTCTGTAGAAGTCCTGCATATAGACGCGATGTATACAGTCATTACTTTAAGAATGTCCAGTGAATGTGATGTATTGAGCAATGTAGTGCGAGGAATACTTACCCATAGCTCGCCCTTCACCCGCTCCGCCTTGTTGGGGAATACCCTGCCGTCACGATCAACGGCGTCGAGGGCGGTGACGTAGTGGTCCCACGTGTAGGCCGGCTGTAGCTCTTCGCCAAACTGCACTAAGCCAGGGAAGTGTAGCCTGCACAAAAGGCCAAGGATGCCGTTGAACTTGCGGTTGTGATCACCCCCACTGACCTTAATCCAACCCCTGTCCATGTGATTAAGATAAATTATTAGTTTTCATTATAATTTTCAACATATCAAACGAAAAATTATTGAGAACATCTAAAGTTACTTTTTCCTAGAGTGTTGAATCATCGGGCGTCTCTCAAGAGGTATCAGTCGCCTCAGGAGGGTCGAGGGACCTCGCAACTAGACCTAGGAACCAACTGATTCCTCCTCCACCTCCTCCAGCTCCTCTACCTCCTCCTCGTCACCAGAGGCATGCGCGGAAGGTACCTCCTCCTCGTCACCGGAGGCGTACGAGGAAGGTACCTTCTTAGACGACGACGAGTGAGCTACAGGCGACGGGGGCCTCGCCCCTTTACCCTTCCCTCCACCCCTGCCTCGACCCCTCCTTGAAGCTGACCCTGAAGCTTCGATCTTTCTGTAAAGCGCCGCAATCTTCCTTGTACCGCCCACCATTGTTCAATCACCTGCAATTAAAAAGAGTAAACTAATTAGCACAGATAAACAAAACATACTTAGAAAGATATGACAAATAATAAATAAATTAGTACGACTCATACATGTATTAGAAATAATCATCATGAATCGGGATTAGCTGGATCATAAGTCTCATCATCACTATCATGCGTGTCGATATAATCATCATGATCGGGAATGTCGTCATCACTGTCATTTCCTAAATGTAATCTCTGAAGTAATTCTAAGTCCTTCACATTCTGAACCTCGTCTCCAGCGTCCTTGTCAGCAACCCTTTCATTGTCTACTTCCATTCCGATCGCTTCGGTTAAGTCTATCTCAAAACTCCCTTCGAGCCCATCTTCTTGGAAGAACTCTCCATCATATATGTTGGGGTCTATGTTATAATCTTCATTGTTTGGTACAGGTAGATTACCGTGTGGCGACGATACCTTGTACACAACATCCCAACACTTAAGACGATCATCGATTTGGCACGAGTATGAGAGATAATAAACTTGTGTGGTCTGTTGAGCCACAATATAGACATCGTCTCCTGGTAAGACGGATGATTGTTGAATTTCGACTAGCCCAAGATTAGGGGTCCGTCTCACTACTGATGGATCAAACCAATGTCATTTGAATATGACTGGATTAAGAGGTTTGCAACCATGAAACATGAGCTCGTATATTTCTTCAATTCTTCCGTAGTACTCGACCCCATCAAAGCCTGGCGTAAAAACTCTAGTATTTGTGGTTCTTCGATTGGACCGACTCTGCTCATGGCTCGTTGTGTGAAAGCGATAGCCATTCACGTCATAACCGGTAAACGACCTGACCCTATAGGCACAGCCATCGACAACATGTCTCAACTCGGCACTCATAGACGCATCAGTTTGGCCCTACAAGTTCAAGCAGGGTGGTTCGTTATATTATTCGCATGTACGAGCAACTTGTAATGTCAAACTAAGTACGAGCTAAATTGGACTGTACCTTCTGTTTGAACCAAGAAATGAAATCGGACATTCCATTTCCCTCACCCTCTCTGAGAAGGGTCTCAGCTTCCTACAGGGTAGGTTCCCTTGATTCATGCTAGAATTGACGATGAAATTCCCTGTACCAACGAGAAATATGGGAGTTGGACACAGAATATTGACTACTTGAGAACAAGTTTGTTGAGAACTTACAGCATGTACGGCTCCACTTCGGATAGGTTGGTCAACACATACAACATGATAGTGCGCCACTCTTCATGTTTCATGGTCTTGTGGGTCGCACCACTTGCACTTCTGAGTTGCCCTCGAAAAATGCTAAGGCTCGATTCATCTTTGTCGGCATTGTAACGAGGGGGTGGATTATGCACGCTAGGAAGATTGTCAGCATAGTATTTTGTTGTGAAGTTTGACACCTCCTCCAGAATGTATGCCTCTACAATGGATGCTTCAATTTTGCATTTATTTTTACATTTAGTTCAAAGAACCTTTTGACATCTCTCAATTGAGTAGCACCAATGGCCCTACACAGGCCCCCCCCCTTTCGTGCTTCATACGGGAGGTGCAGAATCATATGCTGCATCGGATTGAAGAAGCCGGGTGGAAAAATCTTCTCCAACTTACAGAGGAACACAGGTGCTATTCTTTCCATTTCTGCAACCACAGTATGAGATAACTCCTTGGCACATAGCTGGTGGAAGAAATTGCTCAACTCCGCTAGCACCTCCCAGACATGCTCAGGGACATAGCCTCGAACCATCACCCGAAGTAGGCGCTCAAGCCATATGTGGTAATCATGACTCTTAAGCCCGTTGATTCGCATAGTAGCTAAGTTCACTCCCCTCTTCAGATTCGATGCATACCCATCAGGGAACATTAACGTTTGGAACCATTCTAGTACCTCCCTCCTTTGGGCCCTCGTTAGGACGAAATTGGCCTTAGGCTTTCTCCATGACTTGCCGGCTCTGGGAGGCGCCATGTTCAGCTTTGGTCTATCGCATAACCTCGCTGGATCCACTCTAGCCTAAACATTATCCTTTGTCTTATCAGGAATGTCCATGATTGTACCAAAAATTGCCTCGGCGATATTCTTTTCAGTGTGCATTACATTAATGTTATGTGGAAGAAGGAGATCATCAAAATAGGGGAGGTTCCACAAGCACGACTTCTGAGTCTAGGCATGTTGCTCGCCATATCCCACAAAACCACCTTCTTGTTTATTGACCTTGAGAGCATCTAACTGAGCATGAACCGCGACTCCTGTCATCATCTGCGGTGCAGGGTCTTTAACTATGACATCTTTCGTAAAGTTCTTGATGTCTAGTCTGAATGGATGGTCAGGAGGGAGGAATTGTTGATGTTTATCGAACGAAGAATACTTGCGACCCTTCGTCAACCAAATGAACATTAGAGAAGCCTTGCATACCGGGCATGGGAAGCAGCAGAAAATCCCATATGCCGGCAAGTCATGGAGGGAGTACTGGTACCAAACATGCATTTTGAAGTTTGTCTTTGTAGCTCGGTCGTATGTCCATACCCCTTCCTCCCAAGCACGGACCAAATCATCAATTAGAGGCTCCATGTACACACTCATATTATTCCCCGGGTGTTCTAGAATTATCAACGACAAGAATATGTTCTATCGTTGAAAGAGGACGCCAGGGGGGAGATTGAGGGGGATAACGAACATGGGCCAATAGGTGTATGGGGCAGCCGCCATTCCATAAGGATTGAACCCATCTGTTGCCAGCGCCTCACGTACATTACGAGCCTCTAGAGCTTTCTCAAGATGAATCACATCAAACCTTGTCCAGGCTTCACCATCGGATAGGTGTACCATCTTCTTAGGATTGTATCGACGTCCGTTTTTGTGCCATGTCATCTGTTTCGCGGATTCCTCAGTCATGTAAAGCCGTTGGATCCTCGGTATGAAAGGAAGGTACCATAGGATCTTCACAGGGATTGCGAGCTGCCTCTTCTAACCATCACCAGAGTCTACCTCTAGGAACCTAGACAATTCGCACTTCACAAGGTACTTTTCTTCCGCATACTCTTTCCTAAATAAGATGCATCCCTTCGGACAAGCATGTATCTGCTCGTATGACATCTTAAGTGCACGAAGGAGTTTCTGTGCCTCATACATGCTCTTTGGCAAGATGTGACCATCCGGGAGCAGGCTACCAACAACTGTGAGCATAACATCGAAGACGTCTCGACTCAAGCTAAACTGGGACTTCACGGCCATTAGGCGTGCAATGGCGTCCAGTTGAGATACCTTGGAATGCCTATGAAGGGGTTGCTGTGCCACAGACAACATGTCGTAATACGCCTTTGTGGTAGCCTCTGGCTCCTCCTCCCTACGTCCTTCATTGAAGTGTGCTTCATGATAGTCATTTAACATGTCTCCTACCCCGGCATCCCCATCATATTCCTCGATGCGTTGTCTCACGACCTTGTCTCTCCCACGATCGGCTTCACCATGGTAGATCCACCTGGTATAGTCTGTCGTAAATCCATTCTTCCAAAGATGTTTACCCATGACCAACTTGGTTTGTCGACGCGTGTTTGCACATTTGCTGCAGGGACACTAAGTACACTAGCTCCTTTAACCCTTGCAAATGCCCGTTCCAAGAAAGCATCAGTCTTGTCAATCCATTCTTCGGTCAACGAAGTATGACTGGAGCGGCCCGTGTATATCCACTCACGGTCATCCATCCTCTAGCATATCAGCGAGTAATATAAAAAATCATGTTGCATCTACATGTTCCTATACTATCTAATAGGTGAAGATAGGTCCTAATCCCACCCGAGGATGTATAGATGGGGTTAGTTTCCATGCTCTACTCCTATCCAAGACAGAATTTCGGCGGCACCTCCTCGTTGTTCTCCAAATACACGTCCTAGAAGGGAGATTGTGTATCCGGAGAACAATAGGGAGATGCTGCCGAAACTCTATCACGGATCAGAGTAGAGCATGGAAACTAACCACATCTACACATCCTCGGGCTGTCCAAAAAACGTGGACAATTCGAAACAGATATGGTTATAGATATGCAAAGATCTACATAATTCCAATCGTATCTCTTTCGAACAGGAGACACCTAGCTAGGTTACGTGATATACGAACATGATACAGAAAGAAGGGTCTTTTATGCCTCACCTTGCTATCCTGCAAAGTGATGAGTCGATGACGTTGCAATAGCCTCTCCTATAATAAAAGGAACATAATTGTGCCAAATCTAAATTTTGGCAGCACCTCCCCTGCACGGGTAGGTTTCCAAAACCTGCAACAAATAAAACGGCACGATGGCCGACAAACACATACACTCGGCAACAAACGACACGATGACCGACAACCACAAACACATCTTATACCTTGCAAAACGGCGGCAAGTTGTGGGGGGGGGGGGGGGGGGCAAGGCGGAACCAGGCGGCAGGGCGGGGCAGGGAGTGGCGGCAAAAACCTGCAAGTTGATATGTGGTTGTAAGATTCAAGCAAGAAGTGTTTAGAAAAACCTACAGTTTTATTATCAACTTTGTGTGGGACTCATATGATAAGGAGTGTAATCAAATTGAGCATCAACATAAGAAGCCAAGCTTGGATAACCAAGACCAATTGGCTAATCTATTGTTGGAAACCTTTTTTTCTGTACAGTTGTTTTACATGATTTTAGACTTCATCCTTTGCTTGTGTTTCATTTTCCTTAGTCATGGATTTGCATTGCTATTGTGCAAAGAAATGCTGTTACCTAAAGCTACTCTGCAGATCAGTTACAATATGTAAATATTTGCAGCTTTGTACAACGGAAGTCCAAATTTTCATATCTCAAATGTGGAAAAAGAAACATATCGTTGAAAGTCAAAGAGATTGTTTTTATGTGCTGAAACTAGGCAAGTCTAGGCGATGTTATAATTAGGAGTTGGGACACCTAATTCCCTCTATAAAAAGATATACATTGAGGCCTGTAAAGGGCCACGGGCCACGGCTTATAAGAACTGATACGTTTGCGTTGCTTTGTTATTCTGGAATTTGGAGACAAGCAGGCACAAGGACAGCTGTATTGATCCAATTTATTATATAGCAAAAAATAAAGAATCACAAGCATAGCAACAGTTTGGCTCGAACTAGAACTACCCTGGTCTGGCTCCAATTTTATTTATGATTACTGAGACAATTGGCCACTAAATGGCTCCAAGCAAATGAGACGCGACAAGGGATCACAAGCTCACAACTAGAACACGTGGCCCACCCCGACCTCCTGGAAGTGGAAAAAAAATCCCACGGTCTCAGGAGGCTGTAACTAACCAACCAATCACCCCCAGATCCGGGTCCAAACGATTATATGCGTGAGCCATCAGTCAGCTCAGCTGTCATGGTTATGTTTGGCAGATCCCTGGAATATAGTAGTACCCATTTATAAAGCAGGCGACCAAAACCCAAACTGGTCATGATCAGTCGTCTAAATTAAATTAAATATCATCCACAAATCCCAACCGCATCCCCAGTGAGATTTAGCGATAATAATCAGAATATGATCCTCTGCTAACCAAATCTCACATGTGCTTGCAATGCATGTTGATTACTGCTAACAAATCTCACACACATGCATGGTGCCATCTGCTTATCGGCTGGCTAATAATTAGTCTTAGTCTGAACATGCAAGCAGCTAATACCTGTGCACGTACGACGTCACCATCGGCGTCGGCATCACCCAGCAGACCAGACCAAATCAAAGCAGAATATATGGGACCAAGGCCAACTTTAGAGGATTCAGACTCGCTTGGGCCAAACACAAACCACTAGTCGTCTCCTTTTCCATTGCATGCCTTGGTTGGTTCCAAGTCAGTCAGTCGCTCAACAGATGGACGGACAGACAGACAACTGAGAGCAACGGCAGGCGGCCGTCCTTTCTTCCTAACAAGCTAACAGAATTGGCCAACCTTTTTCTCATCTTGGCTATGTCAAACCGTGCTGCGGTGCAATATGCATAATTTTAGCATAATCATGTTCTCCTAGTTCATAAAAGAAACACACAGCAATGGCAGCGTTCACGAAAAACACACAGCAATGGCGGAGAAAAAAGCGGCTGGCACGGTGGATTTGCCACTACCAGACTCTATCTGGGGAGATCTAGGGAGGACAAGGAGGAGAGAGGAAGGGCTCACCAGTTGCTGGGAGGCAGGGGCGGCCGCCATGCGGCGGCGGGAGGGGCGTCGCGCCGGGGGCCAGGCCGGGAGTCGCGTCGGGGCGCCAGGAAGGCGGGGGCCGCTGGCGGCGGCACGGGAAGGCGGGGGCCTGGCAGCGGGGGGCGGCTGTCCGGCGGCGGAGGGCGGCGGCCCGGCTGCGGAGGGTGGCGGCCCGGTGGCCGATGGCGGTCCGGCGGCGCGGGGCGGTGGGTGGCGCTCCGGCGGCGCGGAGGGCGGTCCGGTGTGCGTGTGTGTGCGGGTGAGTGTGTGAGTATGTGTGAGTAAGTGTGTGGCCGGATCGGGTAAAGACCAAAGGGCTTTGCCGAGTGCCTGCGATTAGGCACTCGGCAAAGTAAAGGTATGCCGAGTGCCAGATTCAAAACACTTGACATTGTTTTTTTTCAATTTCCCAACCGGTACGGTACTGGTAAGTGGGGCCGGCTTGGGTATTTTACCGAGTGTCCACTATATGACACTCGACAACTATATTGTTTGCCGAGTGTCGTACAGTTAACACTCGGCAAAATAAATTGATATTTCATGCCCACCCATCCTCCTTCATAACGTGTTTTACTAAATTTGTTACGATGTAATTTAAAAATACTTTGTGAAATTCACTCAACAATGCATATTTGATTTTTCTACGAATATTAATCTATTATTTCATGCATTTATAGCTCAAATTCAATATATATCAATTAAAATTCTATAATTGCAGTTAATAAATTAAAATTATCAAACGGATCCGAAAAATTACCAAAATTTGACGTGAACCAATCTATGTTGTCTATTGCCTATACAAAAATTTTGAAGTCAAACCCCAATTCAACCGTCACTTTGACTCCAAATCTTACCGGATCCTTCTCAACGCTACGATTCTTCTTCGGAGATGTTTCAGTTTGTAAAGGTCGTACGTGACAAATTGTGCGAAACCTTCTAAATTTTTTCCATAGTCTCCACGTATGATATCATGAGATTTTGAGAAATCTCGTCATTTTCAGACTTCATTTGCTTTGTTTAGAATTTAAAAACCATTCGGCTACAAGTTTGTGATCGTGTTTCCGGAACAAAATGTTCGAAAATTCTTTTCATATTCCGAGTAAGGCTCCCGCGCGACTGCTTGCCATAGTGCAGTGACATCCGTGGTTGCTGCTCTCCCGATGGTCATGCTGTTCCTTTTCTTCCATAAGTTCCAAGCGACGAGCAGGAACATGGAATCGAAAATCGGGCGAGCAGACGAGTCTAGACGTTGGCGCTGGCGCAGCCACCATTCCCCGATCTCTTCGTCATGTTCCGGCACGAGCATAGCCAAAGCCGATTGGCGACAGCAGCGAGAACCATAGCTCTCTTGCGAAGACGCATCCCCAAGAACAGGTGTCCCACCGTCTCTTGTGCCTGAGCACAGAGGGCGCAGCCGTCGACATCTTGCAGCCCATGCCTCTTCCGCCTCTCGGCAGTCCACAAGCGATTATGAAGAGCAAGCCAGCAGAAGAACTTTACTCGCGGCGGCGCCTTGGTTTTCCATAGCTCTCTGGCCCTGATCAATGATGTGGATCCTGCGAAGAACGCTCTGTAGGTCGACGAGGCGGAGTACTTCCCGTCGTTTGACCACTTCCAGACCTGGAGGTACTGGCAAAGGACCTGTGTGGTGAGCGCACCAACAATGTCCCGTGCCCTCCGGTTTTGATCCATTCCATCCTTACTTTGTAGACATAATAACGTTAGTTGGGATCTAAACAGAATCTCTTCTAAATTTTTAGCAGCTAACTGTCAATTTACTGATGTTAGGGTCATGCCGTCGAAACGGTCGCGAACGTACGCCAATGTAATCAGATAGTGCTACGAGCTGTTGTAGTTTAAAGGATAATTGAATTTATTTGGTATACTGTTGTAATCAGGTAGCCAAAGAGAAAGCAGGAAGCAGCGACATCACCGACACGGACCGAGGAGCGGCGGCGGCAGAGACACCGGAGCCCGTGAAAGAATCGTTATGAACCCGCGAGCGGGTGGGAAGGAACGGATAATGCTAATTCTAGAGCTAGCATAATCGAAATTCTACAGGACCGTATCTGATCATGCTGCTGTTAATGGACACAGGCTTACCTTACTAATTAAACACGAAACAATGCTATCGGTTCACGTCGTTAACAGATACGTACAGTAACGGTTAAAACTGGTCGAACCAAACAGCATCTTGTACGGTGTCTAGAGACCTGTCTGGCTCATAATGCAAGCCTCGAGTTAGATGATGTCATTTCAATATGCTCGTTCCGATTGTGAGATTCGACAGAATGTGGCTTATATGGTAACCTCAGCGCTTATATGTTTTCGACTACTTGAATACGTACTATTTGCTCGAGTATTTCTCTTTTTTTTCACGTTGATGTGGTGGATTAGTTTTCACTTCCTAGTTAAATCAACAAGTTTCAAGATGGACTCAGGGGTGGTGCATCGAGCTATTAGTCAAAAAAAATTGCTTAATTGCGGATGCACTGCATTTAAAGCATCTACACGGGTGTGGGGTACCACCCCGGATACCTACAGCAGACCACGTAGGCTGCGCCCCTAGGGGTGGCTCAGTCCACAAGACAAAGCCTTGCGGGGCACGGCGCTGCTCGGCGTGCCCCGTAAGACACCGGGAAAATATCCTGAAGATAGTACGAGATCTGTTAGGATACGTATGATCCCATGATTTCTGTAATCTGATATTACTTTTCGGTTATCTCCTAGATCTAACCGACTTGTAACCCTGTCCCCTAGACTATATAAGGCGGGCAGGGACCCCCTCAAAACACACGCAATATCATACGATAGCCAATACAATCTAACAGACCACAAGAGTAGGGTATTACGTCGCGCTGACGGCCCGAACCTGTCTAACTCTTATGTCTCTGTTGCCTTCTTGTTCTCGATTACACGTATCTCTGCCGATCAATTTACATTCGTGGGATACCCCTCGAAGGACTGCCGACGATATTCTATCGACAGTTGACGCGTCAGATAGGGATGTACGTGTTGATCCATAGTGAACTAGATGGATCTCAGGATCAACTTGGTACGACGACGACCCGGCGACTCGTTGATCTCCGTTGCGGGCCGACGTGCTCGTCCGGTTGTCGTACTGAGCAACTCTCGAAGACGATCAAGAGCATGACTCGTACACGAGGTACATGCAGGTGCTACGCGGTGGCGGTGGGCACGTCGCATCCGACTACTCTGCTTGCGCTGGACCCGAAAAATCTAGGATCGGCGAGCTCCAAGCTCTGCGGTGGTGTCAAATCGATTTGTTCCGTGAGTCGCCAATCCCGTCACTACGATCATTTACGTACTGATGCATCGGCACCGTGTCCGATCGTGTACGTGCTACGATCACGAGCTAGCAAGAAGGCCACGAAGGCATGCAGGACATGCAAGGCAAGGTTTCTGGATCACGACATGCATATACAGATTTCCAAACGGGCCGGTTGAAACGGTCTGGCACGAGCCCGGTGCGAAAAAGCCCGGCCCTAGCCCGGCCCAGCCGTGCCCGTGCCTGGGCCGAGGAGTCGGCCTATAGTGCCGGCCCAGGCACGGCCCGTTCCAATGGGCGACACGGCTCAGGCACGGCACTGGGCGTCGGCGGGGCTGCGGTATATAAGCCACCCGCCGCGGCCGCCCCCCCACCATCCAAACCCTAGCTCATTTCGCCTGCTCTTGTCTTCCTCGCACCGCTCTCGTCTCGCCTGCTCCACCTTGTCCATGCCGCTCTCGTCTCGCCTGCTCTCGTCTCCCTCGCGCCGCTCTCGTCTCGCCTGCTCCGCTGCCCCGGCCGTGCTCTCGTTCCCCTCCTCTGCCGTGTCCATGGCGTTCTCCGGCGGGTAAGGGGTCAGATCCGGTGGGTTCCGTCCTCAATCTCCCTGCTTTCCCTCTCTGCCCTCAATCTCCATCTTCTCTCTCAGATCTGGTGGTCCCCACCTTCAATCTCTATCTGTTCCCTTGTTCTTCATCCCTGAAAGTCGATTGAGACTCGCTCGTAGCATCCTCGACGCATCTCTGTCTTCTGTCCGTCGTTCTCATCGCCGGCCGCCGCCACCTCCGGGGCTCCGGTCTCCGTTGAGGTACCGGGGGTGTGCATCCAGTCCATCTCATCGTCGTTTCCGGCGCTCCGGCTCTAGAGGTAAGTGTAATCCCCTACCCTAACCCTAATCCCCTACCCTAACCCTAATCTCCATCTGTTGATTGATGCAGCCGTCGAGGAACCGGAGACGGCAAAGATGGCCGGAGGCGTAGGCGACGCCGATGAAGGGGAGTTTGATCACTCCTAGAACAACGAGCTGCGGATGTGCGGGTTAGCCGGGGATGATGAGGAGGACGATGTCCGCGAGGACTGCGCCGAGCTATTTGGGCGGTCTGCTGCTGATCCCCTTCCCTGTGACCAAGATGCGGTCCCGGTCCACGGGGAAGGGGCCGATCCCGATGCCGACGGTGGCGACAGTGAGGTGGCATGCTCCAATCGGCCTTCTACCTCTGCTGTCGGGGATGATTTTGAGAAGCACTTCAAGAAGGTGCTAGGTAAGGCGAGACCCGTCAGGTATGCTGCCACTTGCAAACATTGCAAGAAACAATACTCTGCTTATTCTGCTAATGGCACTGGACATCTTACTCGACATCTTAAGGTTTGTGTTAAGCGTCATGAGAAATGTCGCATGTCTCAAACTCAAATTGGTTTTAATCCTGATGGTTCTGTTCGTCGCTGGGAGTACAATGTTGATGTAGCTCGTGTTGAGCTTGTTCGTATGCTTGCTAGGCTAGATTTACCTTTACTGATTGGTGAAACTGATACCTTTAAAGATTACATTAAAACTGCTCATAACCTTGCCTTTGCACCTGTCTCTAAGCAAACTACTAGTAGAGATCTGTTTAAGCACTTCAATGGTAAACGTAAAAAATTAATGACTTGTTTGTAAGACAATGTTGTTTCATCTGTTGCTGTTACCTCTGATATTTGGTCTGGAAAGGCTAAAGAAGATTATCTGTCTGTTGTGGCTCATTTCATTAATGCTGAATGGCAATTAGAGAAAAGGGTGCTTGGTTTAAGGTTGATTGATGTCTCCCATAATGCTGAAAACATTGCTGAGCGTGTTAAAACTGTCCTTGCTGAGTATGGTATACTTAACAAGGTTTTTTTGTGACTTTGGATAATGCATCTGCCAATAAAAATGCAATGGATAAACTGAAACCTATACTTAAAGAGTATTTAGGTGCTGATCTGTTTTTACATCAACGATGTGCTTGTCATATTATTAACCTGATTGTTAAGGAAGCATTGGCTGCTGTTAATCCTCTCATTGACAACTTTAGAACTGCAATCTCTTTTTTGAACTCCTCTAATCGAAGAATTGCTGCATACAAGAGTTATTGCATTGCTAGCAGTGTTAGACCTAGGAAGTTCTCACTGGACATGGATGTTAGGTGGAACTCCACCTACCTTATGCTGAAAACATTGTTACCTCACAGAAGTACTTTCAGTACTTTCATTGAGGCTAATTACCCTAGACCTACAGGTAGTCCTTTCCTGTTCATTGATGATCACTGGGATATGGCAACTAAGATGTTGCAATTTCTTGAACTGTTTTATGACTCTACTGTTGCTTTATCTGGTGTGTACTATCCTACTTCTCCACTTATGATTCATCATATTGTTAAGATTGCTGTTCACCTGCATAAATATCAACATGATGAATATCTGAGATCTGTTGTGCAGTCTATGATTGACAAATATAATAAGTACTGGAAGAACATACCTGATCTTCATTCCATTGCATTCATATTGGATCCAAGAGCTAAGATTAAGAGCTTTACCAAAGTGCTTAGAAAAGTTGAATTCTCTTTTTAATGTTGATTACACTAACAAGTTGCTGGACACCAGAGCTCTTCTTTTTAGAATGTACAACAGGTATGATGCAATGTATGGCTCTGTTAGGCTCAAAAGGGCTGTTCCTGCATCCATTTCTGGTAAAAAAAGAACAGCTTGGGCTGACATTTATGATGATGATGAACTTGACATTGGAGCTGGCTGTTCTTCCCTCCCTCCTAATCTTGATCAGTCCAGGGGTGTTTCTGCCACTTCTTTGCTACAGGCGACTTCTGCTTCTAACTCTAGTGAGCTTGCATCCTACCTAGACTCTGACACAGTCAGCCAGTTAGATGATGATTTTGACCTTATGCAATGGTGGCATGAGCACAAGCTTACTTATCCTGTGCTTTCTATTCTTGCAAAAGATATTTTTACTGTGCCTGTGTCAACCATTTCTTCAGAATCTACCTTTAGCACAACTGGCAGGATCATCGAGGAGCGTCGCCGGAGGCTAAACCCTGAGACTGTGGAGGAACTAACCTGCATCAAGGACTGGGAGAATGCTGAATCAAGACTGCAGCACATGGTGGAGGATAAGGAGCTGGAAGAGGCCTTTGAAGCACTTTATCTTGATGTTGATTAAGTTCCCTATTTATGTAATGGTTCTGTAATAGCTATTAAGACGACATGCTGGAGGCTGGATGTAATGAACTTATGAACAATCTTAGGAGCTGGCTGTACTCTTTTTCCTATTTAGGGTTTCTCACAAGGGTGAGTTTTACCTAAACAGGTTTTTAATGAGGCAGCCATTGCACAGCTCCTACTTTAATTAGTTTTAGTTTCAAAACTTGCCTATGTTCTTTGCTGTTCTTTGCTCTTTGCTGTTTTTTACTGGCATTGTCTGATGTTTTTGATGAGTTAGAAGTTATCTCTGTGAACTTATGATTTGAATGAATGTTTTTGTAATTTCAGTGTCAGGGCCGGCACGGGGCACACTGGGTTGCCGTGCCGGCACGGCACGCCAGGCACGGTCCAGCAAGTTTAGTGTCATGCCTGGGCCTGAACTCCGGCACGGTGGCACGGCACGGCATGGCACGCCTCATCAACCGTGCCTGCCGTGCCATGCCCAGACGGGCTAGGGCCGTGTAGTGCCGTGCCGGCACATTTGGAAATCTTTTACATGCATGCAATGCTGGGCGATGTTTCCTGCGATCAACAAGAAGCAAATAAGGAAGGCATACGAACATGGAAGCCAACTACAGATTGCTAATGCACTTGCATGTGCGCATACACCTCGTACGCATCGTTCCCCGGAGCATGCAAGGGCCGACTCCGCGCATACACGAGACCAAAACATCTCGTTCGACTGCATATCAAGCGACTATGCCCATTCGACTATGACTCCGTCCATCCGTATAAGGACGACGTCGCCCGGACTACTTACTCCGACCACCTGTTGCGTCATAATGATGATCGCTGCGAAGAACGGCGTCGTGCCAACCGCGACCGCCGCCATGACGACGGTTCAGAAAGCTCGAGGGCCGGGCAATTTTGTCAACGCCGACCAGATAATGCCATACGCCGCCGACCAGATGTACTTTCTAAAGGTAAGTCACGCTTTAATATTCTTCTAAATATTCTCCAATCCTCATATATCGCCATGATGTTTCTCCGAGCTGTTTTCTCCATGTTTGTTCTCCAAACGATTTTCTTTCATATATACCATCTTAAAGATGACATACAGCTAAGTCTAAGGCAAATCCCCGAACAATCATGTTGATGCTTGGATGTCCCCAGAGACAGCCCTGTCTTCGGCTCCTCCCTACATGTGCACGAGCGTCTGCCCTCAGCGTTATGGGTGGTCGGCAGCGGTTCCTTAACGACGCTTTGTTCTTCCTACATGCACATGGGCTCCGTGCTCCGCTTTATGGTTAACGGGCTAGCTAGGGCTAGAGACTCAGCTACACACTAACTGGGTGGGCGGTTTGTATTAAATATAAATACCTCTTCAGAATAACACTAAGTGTTCACACCAACTGATCACCGAGCTGTATATGCTATTTCATCACCATTGCTGATTCTTCTCTGGAGTTTATATATTTTTACATCATGTACTACCCATTTTATATATTTGTATTGCAAGATCATCGTCTAGGTGATCAGACCACATGGTGCTCAGACTTCTTCACTGATCAACTGATCGAACCGCTAGGTTCATGGACTTTATCGTCGACCAGTTGATCAGACTGCGCCGATCGCT
Source organism: Miscanthus floridulus (assembly GCF_019320115.1). Taxonomy (NCBI): domain Eukaryota; kingdom Viridiplantae; phylum Streptophyta; class Magnoliopsida; order Poales; family Poaceae; genus Miscanthus; species Miscanthus floridulus. The sequence goes on from NC_089582.1 coordinate 61,235,635, forward strand.
TCTACTCAATGCTCACTTCGCCATCGATCAATTGACCGAACTGTTCGTCGCTTGTGCTTCATCGCCAGCTACGCCGGGGACTCCTCGGTGCTCGGACATCGCCAGCTATGTCGGGGACTCCTCGATGGATCGGTGGCCAGACATCGCCAGCTACGTAGGGGACTCCTCGGTGCTCGGACATCGCTAGCTATGCCGGGTACTCCTCGGTGCTCGGACATCGCCAGCTACGCCGGGGACTCCTCGGTGTTTGGATTCTTCGTGCAAGCATCGCTAGCTATGCTGGGGACTCCTTAGTGTTCGGATTCTTTGTGCAAGCATCGCCAGCTAAGCTGAGGACTCCCTTGGTGGTCAGATCTTGCTATGTCTCATCGGTGTGCTATCAAGCTGCTCCATGTTGTTCGGATCAGGGTGTTGATCTTGGGTAGCATATTTGGGGTCTTGATACGCACATGTCAGATGACGTCGGCAGGCTTTCAGACTTCTTTTCTTTGACCCTACTACAAGATTCATTCTTTATCTTCCAGCAGGCTCGAGGACTAAGTGGCTACACTTCACCTGGCGATGAATGTAGTGCTTATTTCTTGATTTATCCTCCTTATTGACGGAGTCTAAGTGGCTACACTTCTCCTAAGTGAATGAATTTTCAAATTTTATCTTGAGCCCCTTACATCCTTATGGCAAGCCTTACTTGGGATACACTGCTCGGCGACGGTTCACAACTGCTCGACGACGATTCACAACTGCTCGACAACTCATTACGGTGGTCGGACCATGAGTCTGACTGCTCGGCTTTGTTCACACCTGCTCGGACAAGCTCAAGACGGCGTTGCACAACGGATACAATGCGCTCAGGGACTAGCTGTGGGGGGTACGACCCCGGATAGCCACGGCAGACCACATGGGCTGCGCCCCCAGGGGTGGCTCAGCCCACAAGACGAAGCCTTGCGGAGCACGGCGCTGCTCGGCACGCCCCGCAAGACACCGAGAAAATATCCTGAAGATACTACAAGATCTGTTATATGATACGTATGATCCCATGATTCTTGTAATTTGTTATTACTTTTCGGTTATCTCCTAGATCTTACCGACTTGTAACCCTGCCCCCAGACTATATAAGGTGGGCAGGGACCCCCTCAAAACACACGCAATATCATACGATAGCCAATACAATCTAACAAACCACAGGACTAGGGTATTACATCGTGTTGATGGCCCGATTACACGCATCTCTACCGATCAATCTACTTTCGTGGGATACCCCTCGGAGGACTGCCGACGATATTCTATCGACACTGGGCAAACATGGACTAATCATGACAAATTCATGGTTTAATATAGAGTGTGTGACCGGGAGTGATAAAACCTAGATCCACTATTGGAATAGGTAGTAGTAACATGGACTACGGCTAAAGCTACTACACAATTTTGTACACCTCATATTCACCCGTCCGAAAAAATGCTATTTAATATATTATCGAGTCAAACTGTTTTAAATTTAACCAAGTATATAAAAAATATCAACATTTTGTGATAAGAAATAAATGTTATTAGAATCATCTTGAAATATTTTTATATTATATCTTTTTTGTGCTATATATATTTATACTTTTTATAAATTTGATGAAACGTACTAAATATCAGTGCTTCGCCAAACTCTTTTGTATAACCGCCGGTAGTATTTTACCTATTAAACTAGTAGAGTTTCATTGCTTCGGTTCTTTTTCTTTTTAGTAAAATACCCCGCGTTTCACGGTTTCTAAAGGTTATTTTCTACATACACGTCGCCTATTTGTTCCAAGTTGTCGCATCCACTGCTAGAAACAGTAGAATTGCCGAGTGTCTTACGGTTTGCCGAGTGCACACCAGTCACCAGCAGACAAGTCCGAAAACGATGCTTGGAATCTGGCCAGTTGGGCGCCAGAAACCTAACATGCGATGCGAGAGATCATAAACAAAAGATCCAGGCTGCAACACCCAGCCAGCCACCATCCTCTAATTCGACTATTCCTATCTTCGGCGCTGATTGCGGCCGACGACTTGCCGCGCTGCTCTGTTTTTGTTCCTGCCATGGCTAGTTGGCTATTTGGGAATGGGAATCCACCAGGCCAAGCAAGCAGCCAACACATTCATCTCAATCATCACCCCTCCAAATGTAATGACCCGCATCTGCCACCATTTTATTCTGCCTTGTGATGTACTAATAGCTGCCAGACATAAACACCTACGCAACCACTGGATGCTGAAGAGAGAGATATATACATTAACAGAACTAGTTGCGGAGGCAGTACTAACTTAGCTGAATAGCAAGTGTTAGTGCTGGCTTGCTGCATAACAAGTTCAATAAACAAGGCAAGCATCTTCAATAACAAGGCAAGGGGGTCAAGGGCCATATTATATACTATACAAAAACCTGGAATAGTACCGTAAACAAAAGCCATGAGCACTTCTCGGTTGCCCAGCGAATGGCACCACAACTAGGTCCCAGTAACAGTGCCTTGTCAGACACTCACACGTTTAATTCTTAGATAATTATGTTATAAAATACGTGCTTATGCACGTTTGCAAAAAAAAAAAAGGTCATAATATTCGCATGCATGCTTATTAATGCTGCCTAATATTATGTCCAGGACAACTAACGTCATGAAACCTCCAGTAAGGAAGCCTAGAGGAAACGCGAATGAACACATCACACATGCAGCTGCATTTAGTGTTATTAAACACCGAAAAAGGAGCTACAGTAATGCCTATGGTCATATTTGTTACTCGCTGCAGCCCTGGAGTAATGCAACTGTGCTGCAGCCCTGGAGTTTGCTACAGTAATGCAAACTGTGCTGCAGCCCTGGAGTTTGCTGCTGTTGCTCGCATCATTAAATTAAAATTTTTAACCCGTGCTCACCTCCTGTGTTAATCTATTATCATTTTCCTGCAACTTAAAAAGAAAGCTAACACTGTTTCAAATGCTTCTCTTTTGTGTAGAATCAATCGGCGACATCAAATAATCAGTCTCAAGACCCGGATTTGTTGCAGAGGTTCCATGGGCTTCCGTAGTGATTATATTTCCATTTGTGGCTTATTGTGACTTAGTTGTGACTTGTGAAATATAATTGTGACTTTGTCGCAGAGGTTCTATTGTTTATTGTAAATTGTGATGATGGTTTATTGTGACTTGTGATGATCACTGGTAGAGAACCGAGCTTTACTCCTGGTGGGGAACCCCCTCTAGTCCCGGTTCCCCACCCGGGAGCAAGCATCCGGGACTAAAGGGGGGTCCTTTAGTCCCGGGTCAGGAACCGGGACTAAAGGAGGACCTTTAGTACCGGTGGGTAACACCAACCGGGATTAAAGGTGCCTCCTGACATGCCACGATGGCCGGCACCTTTAGTCCCGGTTGGTAATACGAACCGGGACTAAAGGTTTTTTTTTCTTTTTTCTTTTCTTTTCATTTTTTTGTTTTCTTTTCAAAATAGGTTTTCGAAGTCGTATTGTACGCTGCTAATTATACATTTATATGCGCATATAGTATGTTTCGGTTCAAGCACAATGAACGTATTAAATCACACAATTCAAGCATAGAAATATATATATATATATATATATATATATATATATATATATATATATATATGCATGCATGCATATGTGTATTTTACATTATATTATTTCATGTGCATATATTACAAAAGATTGCATTATAGTTATTGTGACATAACAAGTTTCCTCTCATCCTCTAGCTTGGCTTCAATGGCAGTGTTGGGTCGAAGTAGAACTTGCCCTTGGAATCGATGACCTGCTCATTAAAAAATCCGGCTATAGACTCTTGAATTGCTTTGATTTGGTCTTGCCGTATGACCTTTTCCTCTAACCATCGAGTCTACAGGTTTGAATTAAAGGAAAATAAATTAATATATGTACATATATATATATAAAGACATAGTAACACAATCAATAATAATAATTAAATAAATATATAGTGTATTTTTAACGTACTTTGAGTCTCTCTGTAGGAGTTCTTTGGGAGAGCACCTTGATAAACTTGCAAACATAGTAACCACAGTAGTTGTTCCCCTGTTCCTGCCTCAGACACCACTTCACGAGAAAAAGATTTGTCATCCAATCTGGTGATCCGGTGAAAGCTATATGTTTAATTAATAAAGATGATGCGATTCAGGGGACTTACTTTCAAAGGGATTACATTCAGTGGCGCTTTGCATTTTTCCATGTGTTGCTTCTCAATAAAGGTTTTCCAAACACTGCCCAATAAAAAATTTGCCACGTCATCAGATATAGTTAATCATCATGTTTGGGTATATATATAGTTGCTAGAGATCCCAAAATTACCTCTGGATAATATCTATCATATCTTGGTAGTCTTGTTGTGGTTTTCTCATCAAGTCATAGATTATCAAGTGACTTTTCACCAGATCGATGTCCATCAATATCCAGTGATTACTGCATGTGTTTATAGGATATAACGCATAACACTCATTAATTAACTAGAATCAACATATGAGCCATTAAGGCTATGATCGACATGATTAACACTCACTTGAAGTTATAGGGAAAGAGTATATCCTTCTTGTGGCGTTGGTTCACTAAGAAGTTCATGAGGTTACTCTCTGACTCAGACTTCCAATTAGTCTTTGGAGTAATTGGGTCTTTGAATACTATATGGGGATCAACAAAACCAATTTCATTGCAGCCTTCCTTTCTGAGCTCTGTCATTGTAAATCTGCATATATATAGTACTTGTTAGGATAATTTATATGCATATACACACATATGATGAGTTTAATAATAGATCGAAAGAATTATTACTTACAGGCAATAGCAGCTAATGATAACTTTGTCCAGAGAGGTCAGGTGGCATAGTTGATGAAATTCTGCAAAGTCAACATACATAACATCATCGCCACGGAACCAATGTTCGTCTCTAATTCTGACACCAACGCAGAAGTCTCCACTGGTAGACGCCTGCATGTACCACTTGTTTAGCAGGTACATTTGCGTCCCCAGATCAGATAAGGCTTGAGGGTTGTATAGACTCTGGCCTAGTACAAATTTTTTCTTCCAAATATCAACCTCCGCCGCACTCTCAATGTTTCCATCACCAAACATCTGGTAAAGGTCGAGACCAGTCTCATCAAGAAATTCACCAAGGTGATCCAAATCGACATCCGAAGGTATGTTTGCCTGATGCATTAATCCTAAATTCGAACCATATTCATTACCAACAACTAGCGGGGGGATTGATTGGTGCGCTTGTTGTCCGAGTTGAGCAACTCCTTTCCCTGCCCGCTTCTTTTTCTGTGCCGCCTCAATTGACTTGGTGAGAGTGCGGTCATAGTCTGATAACGTTGATTTGGACGGCTTACGAGATTCCCGCTGTTGTTGCTGGTAAGAAGTCACCTTTTTCTTAGAATATCTGGAGCTACGAAGAAGTACGGTTTCTCCGGGTTTCTCCTTGCTTCTTGATTCATTTTAAGTTTGTCATAGAATCAAGACATGTCTTTTTTATATGCATCAGTTCCTTCTTCCTTCTCTTCAGATATTATTTTAGAAATAGCCCTTGGTTTCACGGTGGCTTTCTTTACAGGCGGGGACTGGTTCTTCGTTTGAGGGGCTAGCCTCTTGCTAGGCTTCTTGGTAGGCGGGGGCGGGGGAGGCGTTGGAGACCTCCTTGGAGGTGTTGGCAGCGGCGTTGGAGACCTCCTTGGAGGTGGCAGCTGCGACGTTTGAGACCTCCTTGGAGATGGTGTGGATGCAGCCTCGTCTTCCAACACAATGTCATCGTACAGAGCACTATGATGATCTGGCGATTGAACAATTGGATTTAGGTTGGGGGAGGATCTGCTACAAAAAAAGGAATGACATATTATTATGAGTAGATTATTAATTATTTAAGCCAATACAAATTAATGATGTAGTGTTTTCATCCGCACGTACCTATGGTGAGGTAGTTCAGGAGGAGGTGGAGCCGACATCCCTGGAATGATGATGTAGCGCTTGCGCCATAGAATGAATGTCTTCTCTGCTTCTCCTAGAGTCTTCTCGCCATCACCTCTAGGAATGTCAAGAGACAAATCACTAAAACCTTTTTCAGCTTTATCTACCGAGATGGTAGCATATCCTTCTTGGATTATATTCCCATGAATCCTTGGTGTCTTGGTTCGGTCGATAGGATTAACAAGACCGATAGCCACCTTGATTGTGGAATTCTCTTTCGGAATGTGTAGCTCATACGTTGTACAAGGTTTAGTGACGTCATCCACAGGGAAGCGCAGTCCTATGTCCCCTTGATTTGGTATCTCCGTGGAAGCGCAGCTGCTTTTCAACTGAACAGATTGGCTAATGTTGATTCCTGGCTCTGATGCCTGCTTGCTTGCACTCACTGCTATTTGCACTTGCCTTCTGATTTCCTCCTGCATTCTCGCTTCAAGGTTTTTTCCTGCTCCTGTGCTTCATGCACCGCTTCCTCCAACCTCTGGAGCCGCTGTGCCTCTTCTTCCTTCTTTCTCTGGCGACTTCTGTAGGAAGGTCTGTCCTAAGGGAATCCATGCTCCCACGAGACACTTCCTTTGCCTCTAGTTCGGCCACCATGTTCAATAGTCCCAATGGCGTATGTCAGCTCATCCTTCTCTCTATTGGGCCTAAACGCACCACTAGCAGTAGCTCTCTGAGCATAAAACAATCTTTCTGCTGCTTTTTATAGTCTTGCGCCATAAAGGCACTTCCCTGTTTCCTGGTCTAGTGTTTCCCCATGATCGAAAAACCAATTCTTTGCACGTTCTCCCCACTCAAGTGATTCTGGTCTGATACCCTTGGCAAGAAGGTCTGCTTCCATTTTGTTCCACTTCTTAATGGCAGTCGGGTAGCCACCTGATCCCAAGGTATGGTGGTATGTCTTCTGTTGGGCATTACGTTGGTTCTTTATCACCCGACTCACACCCTCTTCCGAAGTCTTGTACTGTACAAACTCATCCCAATAGGGCCTCTGCTTTGAGATCGGGCCTGGGACAGTAAAATCTGGTGCTATGTTCTTCTTGACATACGTCGTGTATAGGTGTTTCTTCCAAGTCTGAAACTGGGTGGCCATCTTCTTCATTGCCCAATCCCTAACTCGCTCCTTCAATTCATCACCATCTATTATATCATCATAACCATCTGTTTGGAGCGTGAAATGTACCAAGACATCATTCCAAATTAACGCCTTGTCACGATCGGAGACAAAACTGATATGAGGAGCATTGGTCTTCTTCTTCCATTCACGGGTACTAATCAGGAGCTGGTCCCGTACAAGGTAACCACAGTGGTGCACAAATTTCATTTTATTCAGCCCCCCCGATTCTCCTGTATCCACATTGAACTCCGAGATGATGAAGCGACCCTCCAATGGCTTTTTGGGACCTCGAACATTTTTACTCTTCGTTGTAGTTGTTGATGTCGATCCAGAGGGCTACAAAACATAAACATTATTTTTAATGTCATGAGCACACATAAGACATATGATAATATATATAGCTAATAATAAAAAATATATACTTGGCCAATATGTTGTTGCTCATTTTGTTCAAGAGCTAAGTACTGACTCCCGTCATCTGCATCCTCTTGCACGTTATTTTTAGCACCATCATCGCCGGCAACTTGAGTGCCAGTGTTGATCAAATTCATTATCAACTCCTCCTCATCCATATTTCTCAGGTCGGCCATCTAGCTTCAAAAAACAAAACCAATATATAGTACGTCAAATCTTTACTTATTACATGCGTAAAATCTACGAACAATATGCATTATTAAATCTTGCCCCTCGGTCACGGACGTAATTCGCCACACTAGGACGAACTACGTCGGTACTAGGGTGAATTAGGGCTATACATAAACGGCCGAGGGCAAATTGCGTCGGTGACTAGGGCGAACCACGTCGGTGACATCAACAGCGCGGTTCGCCCTGGTGTGATTGTTTAGCATTAACGATAACGATAATATGAATGTTGATCAACTAGGCCACGAGAAAGGGCGGTGTGACAAGAGTGGCGGTGCTCTACTCCGCCGTATATATGTCTATACACATGGGTGAACGAGGGCGGCAGTGCTCTGCCGTATACAGAGAAACACATGGACGAAATGCATATGAATACAAATGACGTATATATACGTGTCGGCGCGGTGGCCGGTGTGCTGACGACGATGATGTGAGGCGGGCCGGGGCGGTGTCGGTGCGTGATGTTGTGATCCTATGTACCATGTGAACCATGTAGTCATTCATCATATGAGAAAATTCTATGTTAATAATGTAAGTATAAGTCATTATGAAATGTAAGTATATGTGTCTTATTGCTCATATAACTATTACTATTTCCGAAATGATAAGAATTTATTTTTTTCTTCTACAGGCGATCTCTGATGCTATGATATAAAGTTTGAAGATAGTCTTCCCAGAAAAAAAATATGTAATGCTCATATTACTTTAGCAACATTAATATATTATATCTGTATATTCAAAGTTCACAAATGAAGAAACGTTGAAGTTTTCCTTCATTTGTCTGTAGCCATGTATGCAAGTCCAACCAAAACTGCTAACATCATCACATGTGATATTTTTGATAAACTAAAAAATGCTTAGTTTACAAACTGGGTATCAAAATTGAGTTCCTATTTGACCAGGATTCACAAATAATATATAGTGTGTTTATTATACAAGCCATGGATTTACATCGATCTAATTAATTTCTAAAGTAATTTCATTGGTGGTCCTTAATTAAACTTGTCATGAGTTTAGGTCCCAGTGATCTTAAAATGTATTTTTGTACCATAAAATGCAGTTTTTGACACTCTAATTAAACTTGCTAATTTATCCATATAATATCCAAATATTCAAAACTTGCGTTAAGATATGTTTTTTATTTAAAATCATTTAGAGTTCCAAATATCCATTTTTAGTTCCTAGATTTTGTGATTCAAAATTTGGAATTTTCAATCGACCTCGAGCGTTGACATGGCTTACACCAAAGTTGTAGTTTTCGACGTGATCTATAACTCGGCAGTGGATGGCTCGGACGAATGTACAAAGAGATCGACGAATATATCACCTCGATCGAGCTCGGCAGTGTGGAGGGCCTCGGGCGCGGTGGGGCAACGCGCGGTGGAGGGCCTCGGGCGCGGAGGAGGGCGCGGTGGAGGGCCACGGGTGCGCGCGGAGGAGGGGCACAGGCGCGCGCGGTGGAGGCCGCACGAGGAAGAAGAGGGCGGCGCCGGTGTCACGGAAGGCGAACGGACGCGGTGCGAGGAAGAAGAGGGCGGCGGTGTTCGACGAGGAAGAAGACGAGCGGATCGATCTGCGCCAGGCGCTGGAGGTTATATATCAGAGAGAATTACTCCCGGTGCCAGCCACCAACCGGGAGTAAAAACCTTTTACTCCCGGTGAGTATTACCAACCGGGAATAAAGGGTTTTTTTGGCGGGCCACGAAACTGCAGCCCACCTTTACTCCCGGGTGGGCTTCCCACCCGGAAGTAAAGGTGGCATGCAGTTTCGTTTCCCGCCTGTTTTAAGCAATAGTCTTGTTAAATACAATAGAAATGCAATAGTTTTTGTTAAATACATAGTAAATTAAATAAAAGGCATAAAATTATTTTGTTAAAAGTATGAATTTTCTTTTTGTTTATTGCACATAGGAAAAATCTATAACCTAACTTTTTTTATTTTTTGTTAGAATTATAAAACATAATGTAACTAATATTTATTATTTCGTTAATGCAAAAATGTAGTGTTTAATTAAAATTATTAAAACTATTGGTTTTGGACAGGAAATTTGTTTTCACATCATTTTAACGTTAATATTTTAATTTTTCATCACTCAGTATCCTAATTTACCTTTTTGAGAGAGAAATCCCACCAAATCAAACATTGATTTAATTTGAAATATGACATAATAAACATCTGAATTCACAATTATTACATAATATCTCAAACACACACTATATTAAATCACTATATCATCAAGTGGGCACAGCAGTGAACTTCTTCTTTACGTATGTCCCTTGGTTATGATCGCTTCGTAACTATGGAGTGTCCTCATCATTTACCAAGATGCTAGGGTCTTTGTTCACTTTGAAGGGCGGAATTCGGTCATCGTTTTCATATTCTTCTGACATGTCCGACTTGTCCTCAATTCCCACGATGACTCTTTTCCCTGAAAGAACTATGTGGCGCTTTGGCTCTTTGGTTGAGTCATTATCGTTTTCCCTCTTTTTGGTTTGGTAGACATATCATTGACATAGAACACCTGATTCACATCCTTGGCAAGGACGAATGGTTCGTCTTTGTACCCAATATTACTAAGGTCTACTATTGTCATTCCATACTCGTTGTCTACTGTTACCCCGCCTTCGGTCACCTTGACCCATTGGCACTTGAACAATGGGATCTTCAAAGTAGGTGCATATTCTAGTTCCCATATTTCATCTATGCGTCCATAATATGTCTGCTTATTCCCATTCGGGTCTGTGGCATCTATGCGGACACCACTGTTTTGGTTGGTACTCCTTTTATCTTGGGCTACTGTGTAGAATATGTTCCCATTTATCTCGTACCCTTTGTATGTGACGATATGCCATGATGGTTGCATAGCCAATAAATACAGTTGCTCATGGATGCTCTCATCACCTTGACATTTTTTTCGCAACCAACCGCCGAAAGTTTCTATGTGCTTATGCGTAATCCAAGCTTCAGTCTTCCCTAGAAACTCGGATCGTAAGAGATCCTTGTGTGTCTCAATATACGGATCTACCAAAGAGGAGTTCTGTAGAACTGTGTAGTGCGCTTTATTGAAATAATCATCATCCGTACCAATATATGTTTTCCTCCCTAGTGTCCCCTTTCCGCTTAGTCTCCCCTCATGTCTCGATTCAGGAACACCAATCGAGTCAAGGTCGGGAATAAAGTCAACACAGAACTCAATGATCTCTTCTGTTCCATAGCCCTTGGCGATGCTTCCTTCTGGGCGAGCACAGTTGTGAACATATTTCTTCAGGACTCCCATGAATCTCTCTAAGGGGAACATGTTGTGTAGGAACACAGGACCGAGAGTGAAAATCTCCTTGACTAGGTGAACTAGGAGGTGTGTCATAATATCAAAGAAGGAAGGAGGGAACACTAACTCAAAGCTGATGAGACATTGAACCACATCATTCTGTAGTTTAGCTAGATCAGTTGGATCAATTGCCTTCTGAGAAATTGCATTGAGGAATGCACATAGCTTCACGGTGGCTAGACGTACATTTGGAGGTAGAATTCCTCTTAATGCAACTGGAAGTAATTGCGTCATGAGAACGTGACAGTCATGGGACTTTAAGTTATAGAATTTCTTCTCTGGCACATTTATAATACCCTTTATATTCGAGGAGAATCTAGATGGTACCTTGATGTTGTTTAAGCATTCAAACATGATTTCCTTCTCCTCTTTGCTTAGAGTGTAGCTAGCAGGATGTAAGTAATGGTGTCCATCATCTGTCTTCTCTGGATGCAGTTTGTCTCTTTCTCTCAAACAACGCAGGTCTTGTCGTGCTTCAAATGTGTCCTTAGGCTTTCCATACACACCCATAAAGCCTAGCAGGTTCACACAAAGATTCTTCGTCAGGTGCATCACGTCGATCGAGCTACGGACCTCCAGGACTTGCCAATAGGGTAGGTCCCAAAATATGGACTTTTTCTTCCACATGGGTGCGTGACCGTTAGCGTCTTTCGGAATAGGTTGGCTTCCATGTCCTTTTCCAAAGACGACTTTCACATCATTGACCATATCGAGTACATCCTCACCGGTTCGGTTGCGAGGCTTGGTCAGGTGGTCTGCCTTCCCTTTAAAATGCTTGCCTTTCTTTCTAACGGGGTGATTTGCAGGAAGAAATCGACGATGGCTAAGGTACACGACCTTTCGACATTTTTTCAAGAATACACCTCTAATATCACCGAAGCAGTGTGTGCATGCATTATATCCCTTATTTGACTGTCCTGAAAGATTACTTAGAGCAGGCCAATCATTGATTGTTACGAACAACAATGCTCGCAGATCAAAGTGTTCCTGTTTGTACTCATCCCACACACGTACACCTTCTTTATTCCACAAAATAAGAAGTTCATCAATAAGTGGTCTCAGGTACACATCGATGTCATTGCCAGGTTGCTTCGGGCCTTGGATGAGCACAGGCATCATAATGAACTTCCGCTTCATGCATAACCATGGAGGAATGTTGTAGATACTTAGAGTAATAGGCCAAGTGCTATGACTACTGTTCTGCTCTTCAAAAGGATTGATACCATCTGTACTTAAAGCAAACCTTAAGTTTCTTGCATCATTTGCAAACTTCGGAAATTCTCTGTCGATTGCTCTCCACTGGGACCCATCAGCAGGGTGTCTCAACATATTGTCTACCTTACGGTCTTCTTTGTGCCATCGTAACAATTTTGCATGTTCTTTGTTTCTGAACAGACGTTTCAAGCGTGGTATTATAGGAGCATACCACATAACCTTGGCAGGGATTTTCTTACGCGGACGTTCGCCCTCAACATCACCAGGGTCATCTCGCCTGATCTTATACCGCAACGCATGGCATACCGGGCATGCATCCAATTTCTCGTACTCTTTGCCACGGTATAGGATGTAGTCATTAGGACATGCATGTATCTTCTCTATTTCTAGCCCCATAGGACAGACAACTTGTTTTGCTTCGTTGGTAGTGGCGGGTAATTCATTGTACTTCGGAAGCATCTTCTTTTGGATTTTTAGTAACTCTCCAAATCTCTTGTCAGATACACCATTATTTGCCTTCCATTGCAGCAATTCTAGTGTGGTTCCCAACTTTTTCTGTCCTGCATCACAAGTTGGGTACAACAATTTCTTGTGATCTTCTAGCATCCGCTCGAACTTGATCTTCTCCTTTTCACTTTTACATTCTCTTTGTGCATCACGAATGACCTGACAAAGATCATCAGCCGGCTCATCTTCTGCGGCTACCTCTTCTTCAGCTTCTCCCATTGCAGTATCATTGAAGCACGCACCATCAGGAATAATATCATTGTCGTCCCATTGTTCTTCTTCACCTTCTTCCATTACAACACCGGTTTCTCCGTGCTTTGTCCAACAAATATAGTTTGGCATGAAACCCAACTTGAACAAGTGTGAATGAAGAGTCCTTGAGCAAGGATATTCCACCGTATTCTTACATATGGCACATGGGCAGCATATGAAACCATCGCGTTTGTTTGCCTCGGCCGCACGTAACAAAGAATGCACGCCGTCAATGAATTCTTGGGAGCGGCGATCAGCATTATACATCCAATGACGGCTCATCTGCATTACATGACATAAATATCATATTAAAACCTAGATCATAATTAATTATTTATACAACATGCGTGCCACCACAAAAGATACAAATTTATGAAAGCATCGCTACAATGTAGACAATCCCAACTACCACTAAAAGAACTAAAGCTAAAATACATTTCAGGAGCACAAGGATTTCGCGACCAATCTCAACTAAAACAGACAGATCCCCCGATTGTGCAACATCTTTGGGCTTCTTCGGCTGGATCACTGCCTCATTAGCCGCCGTATCTGCCTGTTGTGCAAGATATTTTTGCACGAGTTCAACATACTCTTCCTCCTAGTAGAAGCCTGAACATCGTCCACTGCCATCCCACTGAAATTAAAACAAAAAATTAGAACTTTAATCACAACCATCATGAAAATAGGTATAAATTAACCATAATCATTAAATACGATAAAATAACTCACATTGCGATCCGGACACTTGTAGAAGATACGATCCTTGTTGGGACCCTCCTTCTTCACTCGGTACTCCATCACAATCTTCGTCTCATCATGACACTTGCCGCATGGAATGAGAGGAAGGCCCGGCCTAAGTCGCTTTAGAAACCCATGAGAGGCCGAGGACCCAGAAGCAGTTGCCATCTACTCTCTATACTCATTTTTTAATACACTATAAATTTCTCCTTTTATAAACAAATAAAATTAACAAACTATAAAATTATCTAGATCTCTAAACAATGATATTTTTAATGGTCATTGTGTTCTCGTCTTTTACTGCGGCAGGTGAGTAATTCATATGATATTTCCGCAAATTAACAGAAGAATGAGAATGTACACACATAACAGACTACTACGACGATATCGGGACGTGTGAATAAATAACCATTCGTACTAGTTGACCTTGCTTACGTGATCATCTCGGCGAGCATTTCTCCACCGGACGGCACCGTACTTGGCCACGGAAAAGCTCCAATTCTACGAGGAAGGGAACACGGTCTTCCACGACCGTTGCCGCTCTCCCTCGTAGAATCAAAGCTCCTCCTTGACGTCCGTTACCGCTCGGCAGAGAACATGCTTGCCGAAATGAACACGGTCCGCTAGTTCAACTAGTACGGATTTTCTATAATTTTCTAACTATTTTCTAAGTTTTTCATTTCATAAAAAGTTAAAATAAAAAGTACGGTGATTGACAGACTACTGCGACGATATCGGGACATGTGAATAAATAACCATCCGTACTAGTTGAACTTGCTTACGTGATCATCTCGGCGAGCATTTCTCCACCGGACGGCACCGTACTTGGTCAAGGAAGAGCTCCGATTCTACGAGGAAGGGAACACGGTCTCCCACGACCGTTGTCGCTCTCCCTCGTAGAATCAAAGCTCCTCCTTGATGTCCGTTACCGCTCGATAGAGAACATGCTTGCCGAGCTGAACATGGTCCACAAGTTCAACTAGTACGGATTTTCTATAATTTTCTAACTATTTTCTAAGTTTTTATTTATATATACTACGTTTAGGTACGGTGATTGACAGACTACTGCGACGATATCGGGACATGTGAATAAATAACCATCCGTACTAGTTGACCTTGCTTACGTGATCAGCTCGGCGAGCATTTCTCCACCGGACGGCACCGTACTTGGTCAAGAAAGAGCTCCGATTCTACGAGGAAGGGAACACGGTCTTCCACGACCGTTGTCGCTCTCCCTCGTAGAATCAAAGCTCCTCCTTGACGTCCGTTACCGCTCAGCAGAGAACATCCTCGCCGACCTGAACACGGTCCGCAAGTTCAACTAGTAAGGATTTGCTATAATTTTCTAACTATTTTCTAACTTTATATTTATATATACTTTAACCTTCTTTCATGTAAATATGCAAAGCTTGAAGTGATTTTGAGCTCAAATTGCTTACAAATGAAAAAAACCACAATAAAGAATCATAAATATATATAGTGAACAAAATGGCATAAGAAAATAGTAAAAAATGAGAGTATGAGATTGGTAACCTTTACAACTGAAGAATCGACGGAGGAATCGAAGAAATCGATGGAGGAATCGAAGAATGGATGGAGGAACAATGGAGGGAGGGAGGAAGCAAGAACACTACTACAGTGAGCTTCAAAATGTGCTGAGCTCGGGCTCGGGGAGGAAGGAGGAGACGACCGATTTATAAAGGGAGAACATTTAGTCCCGGTTGATGGATCCAACCGGGACTAAAGGTAACTTTCCAACCCCGGGCGCAGCCACGGCCCGGGAGTAGACCTTTACTCCCGATTGGAGCCACCAACCGGGAGTAAAAGTATACCTTTAGTCCCGGTTGGTGGCTCCAACCGGGACTAAAGGTCTCTGCCACCTCTGTCTGGCGCAGTAGCCGTTGGGCAGGGACCTTTAGTCCCGGTTGGATCCACCAACCGGGACTAAAGGTATCTCTAGTCCCGGGCGCAAAAAATCCCAGGACTAGAGCCTATTTTGGCCAAGGATCAAAGGTCTGTTCTCTACTAGTGGATGGTTTATTGTGAATTATGATGATGGTTTATTATGCGTGTGACATATAATTGTGCATGTGATGATGTGTTTATTTTAAATTGTGATGGTTTATTGTGAATTGAGAGGGGTCCATTACACGTGACAGATTAGAAAAAAGTGGGGGGTTTTGGTCGCTTTGCCGAGTGTAACACTCGGCAAACAGAGGAGTTGCCGAGTGTCAAGGCAAAACACTCGGCGAAGAGACCATTTTCTGTCATTCTGGGAACCCTTTATGCCGAGTGTTTTGGCTTTGACGAGTGTATTCCAGTGGACACTCGGCAAAGTGACCATAAAATATGACCGTTGCTCGCTTGTTTGCCGAGTGTTTTTATCGTGGCACTCGGCAAAGTGTCTAAACTTTGCCGAGTGTTATGGTTGTGGCACTCGGCAAAGTTTACTTACTTTGCCGAGTGTTTTATTTCTGACACTCGGTAACCGTGAAGAACTTTGCCGAGTGTTTTATTCGTGGCACTCGGCAATCTTGAGAAAGTTTGCCGAGTGTTTTCTTCGTGACACTCGACAAACTTGAGAAACTTTGCCGAATGTTTTTTCCGTCGGGCACTCGGCGAAATTGACGTCGCCGTTCCATCCCGTCAAAATTTTTTTGCCGAGAGTTTATTTTTGCCGAGTGTGGATAAACACTTGGCAAACTGTTTGCCGAGTGCCCGATAGAAAACACTCGGCAAACCACTGTTTACCGACAAATCAATGCCGTGTGCTGGATGCCGAGTGTAACACTCGGCAAACTGTTTGCCGAGTGTTTTTAGGCCTTTGCCGAGTGCCTCTGGCACTCGGCAAATCTACTGTGTCCCGTAGTGATCCATCTAGATTTCTCTCTTTTTCTATGAGAGCCTCTATTTTGATTTCTCCTATTTTGTCCAATTATTTCTTCTATTCCAAATCTGTTGAGAACCACCACCACCGTTCCGATTTCTCATTTTATTTCTTTTCTTTTTTCTTGGAAGCACCAATTCTGATTTCTCTTTGTTCAAATTATTTTTTATTTATTCCAAATCCATCGAGCACCACCACCACCATTCTGATTTCTCTTTCTTCATATTTCGCCATATTTAGATAAATAAATCTAGAAATAAAAATAGGAAGGTGAATATTAAAAATAAAGTAAATAATAAAGCCATATCATCACGGGTCTTTGAACTCTAGAATACTTCTATTTCACTTATCTCTAATATAATAAACAAAAAAATCTTACTACCAAGTCATTGATGCAGTTCTATTTTGATTAGAAACAAAACTTATATGTTAGCACTTGATTCAGCCGATAGTTCAACTAATTAAACTATGACATGAGATCTTAAATAGTTTGTGGTACAGTCTAGTTTAAATAAACATGACTCCAAGCTGTACATGCACCAATGTAACCCCCAAGGAGCACGCACCATGGAAAATCGAAAGAGGTCTCCCGTCATAGCGGACTAATCAATCCTTGATGCATTGACAACTAACACTTGGCGGCTTAAATTAGACATTAGAATTGCATATTTTTATTGGGTTTCAAAGGAATTTAGAAAACTTGATATTTAACTCTATCAAGTCTTGGAGAATATAAAAACTAAAGTTTCATATATATTGCAAGCAAATATTTCAGTGCTTTGCACCGGGATAATAACAATGAATGTGGTCTGGCCTGAATGCCTGGTGCACAAGGTTGCTGGCCTACTGCTCCAATCATGATGGTCCTGACAGTGACAGGGACCGTACGTCGTCTTCTGTAGTCGCTGAGCGGCTGATGAAAAACTGCGCTTTGCTGCTACTGGTAGTCATCGCCGGTGGCGGGCTAGAGGTTACCATCAGAGATCACAGTTGCTTGTTTGGATAACTACTATAGGAGAATTGGTCTGAATATGGCAACCGCGCTTATGTCTTGTAAGTCTAGATTATTGAATTGCTGTTGCTTTCGATTCAACGATGACATGGCACTTGCCTCCAGAAGAACTTCTATCGCGGCCTATTTCAGGCCATTATTATTGGAGTGGAAAGAGGGTTGATCGTTGTCCATTCTGAAAGTAATAATCGTTAGATCGAGACAGGCTTAGCTGGCCAAGCTCCCCCAAAGAACTTTGAGAGTTTGTTTGGCTTTTTGCAGCCGGCCAAACCAGGCTCACCGGATGCAAGCAGCTCTAGTTTGGTTGCCTGGTTCTTCCAGCAAGCCATGCTGCGGACGTGCAAAACACCTCCCACAACCAGACTCTGGGGAAACGTGACAATCGGCTATTTCTGGCGGGCCTGGATCATCACGTGGTGCGAGTGAACGATGGAGCAGCG
Source organism: Miscanthus floridulus (assembly GCF_019320115.1). Taxonomy (NCBI): domain Eukaryota; kingdom Viridiplantae; phylum Streptophyta; class Magnoliopsida; order Poales; family Poaceae; genus Miscanthus; species Miscanthus floridulus. The sequence continues at coordinate 61,253,774 of NC_089582.1, forward strand.
CACGAAGCGTGAGATAGGAGCCGTGGACGCAGTTATTTGCTGGTAACCAAACGGCAGCTCCATGTAGCCAGGCTAAAATGACTCACTGAACCAAACAACAGCTTTCTACATGCGCTGGGCCCGGCCCTAGGTAGCCTTACTCTAGGATACGAGCCTGCCTCCGTCCATACGAGAACCAAACGTGCCCCTAACAATTCTAAGTGCAGGGACTTTGTGGGCGCTATGGTAATCAAGAAATGACGCGGTCTTCAACAACAAACTCCAGGCGTCCCGGACAACAGCAACACGCAAGACACTAATGCTGCTCAAATTTTGGCGGGTGGCTGCTGTTCAAGCCGACGAGATGGTGGACATGCTAGAGCAGGGTTTATCCTAAACATAGGAGTACTGTTGGCATCCAAAAGTTTCCATAATGTATAATGGTATCCGCCATCATGTTTCTATCGCCACGATAGTCAGATAACTTACTTGGATCATCTCATTTGGAGCATGGACGAAGAAAACAGCTTTCCAGGGGATTGACCTAGCTGAAACCGGCCAGGCCTGTTTTCCCAACATTCTCAAATGCAAGAATGGATTGCACCATTGCATTCCTCTCGTCGAGCTGATCGGACAACTTATATGGATCGTATCGTTTGGAGTTTGGATGAATTAATTATAATTTTTGAAAAGTTTTTACCCTAGACGTGCAGTAGAACCGGCCAGCCTGGTTTGGATGCAGTAGAACCGGCTAGGCTAGTTTCTATGGCCTAGGTCGGATCAAACTCACGTTTTGGAAGGGGTTTCGACCTCTAGAGGTATAAGGCCACACCCCACCTTATAAGGTGGTGTTTGGGACTGCTCCGCTCTACGTTTTTTTCGCTCCGCTCTACTTTTTTTTAGCCAAACAGGTTTAGCTTCACGCACTCTGCTGGAGAATGAAAAAGTGGAGTTGTGAGGGCACCTAAAGAGGTGCTCCACTAACTCTAGGTTTTTTGTGGAGCTGCTCTATGGTGGAGTTTGTGGAGCAGAGTTCGTTGAGTAGTCTGAAACACACCATAAATATAAGGGTCACAGCCGATTGAGGTGCCCAACACACACAATCGACACAAAAATCAATCTACTACCTCTCTTTATCCTTTTTTCCCATCTTGTTCGATATGGAAACAGCACGCACACCCTTACCCGGTGCGCCAACTATCGACAGAATATCGTCGGCAGTCCTTTGAGGGGTATCCCACGAAGGTAGATTGATCAGCAGAGATGCGTGTAATCGAGAACAAGAAGGCAACAGAGACATAAGAGTTAGACAGGTTCGGGCCGTCAGCGCGACGTAATACCCTACTCCTGTTGTTTGTTGGTTTGTATTGGCTTCGTATGATATTGCGTGTGTTTTGAGGGGGTCCCTGCTCGCCTTATAGTCTGGGGGGTAGGGTTACAAGTCGGTTAGATCCAGGAGATAACCGAAAAGTAATAACAGATTACAGGAATCATGGAATCAAATGTATCTTAACAGATCTCATAGTATCTTCAGGATATTCGCCCTTGATATCTTGCGGTGCATGCCAAGCAGTGCCGTGCACCATAGGTCTTCGTCTTGTGGGCCGGACCGCCCCTAGGAGTGTAGCCCATATAGTTTGCTTTGGGTATCCGGGGTCATACCCCCCACAGCTAGTCCTCGAGCGCCTTGTATCCGTTCTACAACATCGTCTTGAGCTTGTCCGAGCAGGTGTGAACAAAGTCGAGCAGTCAGACTCATAGTCCGACCACCATAATGAGTCGCCGAGCAGTTGTGAACCTTCGCCGAGCAGTGTATCCCAAGTAAGGCTCGTCATAAGGATGTAAGGAGCTCAAGTCCAAAATCGAAAATTTCCTTGCAGTGGACCAGGTGTGCCCACTTAGAGTTCGACCACGAGAAAGGGAGATTATCGTCTTCAACTTTAGGAGGCACGAAGTCTTCCATATTAGAGAAAACACACTCACCGCAAGGTGAAGTGTGCCAACTCAGTCCCCGAGCCTGACAGTAGGTGACGTGGTCACGTGGTGCCAGGGTCCAGAAAGTAGAAGAAAAAGCCGAAGACCAGCCGAGCAGGTGTAACACCCTCGGTGTTACATTGTACAGTTTTTGCTAAAACCAAGTCATGAGCATCATATTTATGTATTTTTTGCATGTGGCAAAATGAGAAATAAAATTTTGTTGCACTAATTCTCAAATTGAGCTCTAATTTATTCCTTGTCCAAGTATTTCTCCGCAGCCCAAATCACTTTCATTCATCCTAATCCAACTCCAGCTCTCATTATTCTTCTCCTCCTTAATTTCCCATGCACGCACTCGGCACTCGCAAGCCCGCGAAGCACGCTTCAGTACTTTTACTTGGCAAGACGCAGTGCTTTTACTTTGTCGTGTCAAGCAAGTCAAGTTGGCAGCACATGACCGACCGGCAGCAACATCACACACGCTACACATTAATCTCAATCACAAGCTCTGCCCGCTGTGCATGCGGCTTGCTCGCTGCTCAGTTGCTTTGCAAACGCAGCTCAGACACCTTTCCATGCTACAGCACTGCAGCAGCGCAGGATACTGTAGCATGAAGTAAGCACTGTTCACTGTAGAAAATACTATCCGCTGTGGAAAACACTATTCATCCGAGCAGCACATCGTGCACAAGCAGCGCTTTATTACCTTTAAGCAAGCTAGTTAGCCACTAAGCTTACGACGCGTCGTTGTTGCGCCTTCGCTTATCCTGCCTATAAAAGGGCGACACCGAGCTTGCCGCTGTCCTGCGCCGCTGCTCGCTCCTCTCGCCTCTCCAGTCTCTCTCTCTCTCTCTCTCTCTCTGAACTCCAGCTTGCACTGTCGATCTCCGTCTCCGAGCTGTAATCGACCGACCGAGGTAGCTAACCTGCAAAGATTCCTTCATTCTCCTTCTCCATTATTTCTAGACTCACAGTCATGTGTTGGTCAACAAGTCCAATAGCATGATTAGCCTTCTCCAATAATATCATTTTCTTCATCTCTAGAACTCATTTGAATTTATTTATTTATTATGAAATAAATTTTATTAGATTTCTAAATTCCTGATCTATCTGTTGGTGTATTTTGTTCGTATGGTTCTGCGATGTTTTTGTGTTACTTATTAATTCTAGGTTGCTTGTTATTATTATGATTATTTAGGAAATGATTTTTTATGATGCATTGGTAGAAATGCTAGCCCTAAAAATTTTACAGTAGACTCATGATAATATTAGATGCTCTCTATAATTTTTGTAGCCTCTGAATAGCTAATTTATTAAGGTAGCTAACATACCCTAATTTAAAGCATATGAAATCATTTAAGAAATTAGTTGGTATGAGATCAGTAGAGCTAGCTTGTTAGCATGAAAGCGTGTATTCTTATTTTAAGAGTTGTTGTTGCCGTATTACTAAGCGTTGCATCATCATTTCATGCATATAGATAACGAGTTAGTAGAGTTTATGACTGTGGGTGAGCAGGAGTACGAGGAGGTGATCGAGGAGTACGAGGAGGAGATTCTCGTGCAGGAGGGAGTCCCGGAGCCATCAGTTGCTGACTTTGCTAACACCCCGCCTACCCAAGGCAAGCCCCAGTGCATAACCCCTATTTTTTATCACTAAATATATATATATATATAATGTGTATTTAAGTTATAGATATTTTATGGAAACTACGTGCATAAATATATTCACCCATGAGTCCTACTAGTATAGGTCGAGTAGCTGGTATGCTCAGGATGTCGGTAGCGTGGGTAACCTGTTGTTACTCATAAATAGGTGATAAATATGATCACTCATGATAAAATGGTGGAAAGGAAAATGGTGACCGGGCAGGGATATGGTTGGGTTCTGGTGGGTGTAAAGGGTTGTGTCCTACGGCCAACAGGGCATAGCTCGGTTACACTTTTTTTTCCCTGTTTGTGTCAATTAAGGATCGGTCGTTGCAATGGACGCGAGGCAAGTCATAGATCTATTGTCTCGAGTGCATACTTGGGTATGGGCGCAGAGAAAACTTGTTGCTCTCTTATCGTGGATCTGGCTCTTTCCAGATCGACTGATTGGAGGCGAAGATGATAGAGGTCCTTGCACCGCACTGAGTCCGGGACTCAGGAGTGGGGGCTTGGAGTCCAAGTTTGGATAGGGACCTGGACACCCAGGACAGGAGGGTGATGGGTTAGTCCTGCTTGTGCCTGGGGTACAACTGGGGCTTGTGTTTTCGGGGCACCCAGCTGGGCACATTGGTTCACGAATCGCCACCGAGTCGGTATGACTTGTCTTACCTCTAGCATCGTAGTAAGAACTGAAAGTTGAAAGAAGAAGAAATGGAACTGATTGCTTAACTCTTGCTTGAAAGTAGAACATGTGCTTATATAGACTGGATAGATAATAACTTAATACGGCTGATAATCATAACATAAATAAGGACTCACTATTAGTATTACTTTTCGCTAAAAGAAAACCAGTATACCATGAAGCTTATCATATTCCTTAGAGTTGGGAAATTATTCCCACTAGTTGGATAAGTCTTGCGAATACATTGTGTACTTAGAGTTTATTTACCCCTATTGCAGGTGATGCATGAGAAGTACCTTTGTGTGGAGGATTCCTCTGGTGGGCTCAGACAGATCCTCGTTCTTATCGCAAGATGTTTATTTTAAATTCTGCTGTTTATCATTCCACACTCTGATATTTGGTAATGTAATAATGTAATTTTTAAGAAACTCGAATGTATGAAATGGACCTATATTGTAACTCGTTCTCATTATTGAATCCTTGGGGAAAATGTGGATCTTTTGGGTTCTCCCTTGGGGTGTGCCCGACGGATACTGGCCGATGTAGCTTGCTTTCAGGATGCTTAGTGTCTGGTGGAAGGCGAGCACCTTCGTAAGCGTGTTATTTCGGGTAGTTCTGCCACATCAGGCAACCAGTCCACAGGCGGAGTCCTGAAATGAAAAGCGCACATTCACCGCAAGGTGAAGTGTGCCCACTTATTCCCCAAGCCTGATAGTAGGTGACGTAGTCACGTGGTGCTAGGGTTAGAAACAACAGTAACCAGAAGAAGGTCCCCAATATGGTGAGAAACCAAATCATAATGATGACGTAGTCCCCGAGCCACAAGTGGGAATCTCAGATAAATCAAATCATGGAGAAAAAACCGGAGTAATGGCTGTATAGTAGAAATTACAGTGCCTTGATGGTATTGCGGAGAAGTCGGCGAATATTTGGTGTGTAGTTCCAAGTTGCATCGGAAAATAGGCGATATGGGCCATAGTTGCGTGGAAGCCCAGATAATGGCCCAGCACGCTGCTTCAGGGAATTCGGAAGGGCGCAAATCTTAGTGTTGTTTCCCAAAAACCCTTGAATGCAAAAAGTGGAGAGGTTGCCTTTATAACTACATCACCGCACTCCGCGCTCCCACCTTTGCCACTCCACCACTTTGTCTTCCTCCTTGCCCTCACGCTCCCCCATTCGCATCCACACATGCTTCTGCCGCCAGTCCCAATCCAGATCTGAGAAATGGCATCAAAGAGGGGAGGTGGTAACCCAAAGAACGCGACCGCTGGAGCAAGCCGTGACTAGGAATGGGTGCCGTCACTTATGGAGGAGACGGAGCTCAATGAGATGGTGGAGGTGGGCGTTCGTCATCACTGAGTCACCACCAGATGGCGTCCGACCAACGGTGAGCCCTATCCGATGCCACACACCGACGAAGTCATAGTATTTGAAGATTATTTCTTGCGCGGATTAGGACTTCTGGTGCATCCTTTCTTGCGGGATCTGTTGGAGTTCTAGGGAGTGAGCTTGTGCAATCTGCATCCAAACACCATTTTGCACATTGCTGTGTTTATCCATTTCTATGAGGCGTATCTTGGCATTCTTCCCCACTTCAATCTTTTTCTGACACCCGTTCTGGCTGAAGAAGAAGGGCGGGGGTGGTTCCAAGGTGGTCGACGGTTTGTATCTGTAGCTTCATGATGGGATGGCGGGTGAGTACATTACTGTGCCACTGAATACCTCACTGAAGGGGTGGAACGCTAGGTGGTTCTATATGAAGCAGAGTCATCCTACCATCCGGTGCGACATCGACCAAATTTTAGAGAACTAGAAGAGCTGGTCGAAGAAGCCAACTAGTGCTGATATGGATCAGGTGAATGAGCTCCTCGGGCTGATAAAGGGCATGCAGATGAACAAAGTGGTGGTTGTGGTGAGCTTCATAGTGCACCGCATCCAGCCCTGTAAGGAGAGGGCCCATCTGGGCTTTGACTTCAAGGGAGATATTGACAACACCTAGGAGAGGACAGAGAGACTGATGAAGGAGGTTGTGCTACGCTGGGCTACTGAACTATTCGCTCCAAATGCACCATTCAGTGTGCCAGGGTAGCCGAGAGCCTTCAACTACATGAACCCACCTCCACAGGTAAAAATCTCGATTGTTGTTCCTTATGCTTTTTACCATGTACTGGTGTCGAGCAGTGAACTGATTCGCTTGTGGAAAGATCCATTTGTAGGAATGGGCGGTGTACTTCTCAGGTGTGGCAAGGAGCGATTGGCCGAAGGCATTGGATGCCATGCCGACCGCTCAGCAGGACAAAGGTGCCATAGCACCTCGTCTGAATCTAGAGGCACAGGTGCTGGTTGGAAGGAGAGTCCCCCCCCGTGTCAGAGAAGGTTTGGGGGAAAAGGGTGGCGCAAGATGGGCTAGCCCAAAAGAAGAGGAGAACAGCGGAAGTAGCTCCCCATAGGCTGGGTGACATCTCACTTGGTGGCGATCGGACTGCTCGGACACAAAGTGCAGCGATATCCGAGTGGTCGGACAACAATGAGGCTCCAGTAGCTCCCCCTCCAATCACTAAAGCGTCATCGCACAACATGCGCACGGAGGCACAATCGGAGGGAGGGGAAGGAGTCCCCGAGCAGCTGGTGGAGGAGGCACTGACGACGAGGGCTACAAGACCTCTAGCCTAGGACACACGGGTTGACCCCAAAGCAGCGCCTGGGTACTCAGGGAGGTAGCGCCGGTTCAGAACCATCTACTAGGAAGCTGACGTGTAAGTATCCCTGACTTGGAGTCAGTTGCTATCCAATCTTTATAGTTGTGGTGATTGATGATCTAATCTGATGCAGAACAAGGCGCATAGAGGATCTAAATCCTTCCGTCTAGACTGGCGAGCAGCCAGGGCTGTTCTCGGTGCGGACACCATGCCTACAGACTCCATCCCAGAGTCCCCGAGTGCTTGACAGTTTATGGAGGAGTCGACCACTGCTACTGGTGGAGTTGAAGGTGGAGAGCTTTTGGCGACGACGACGGTCAGGTCAGCGGAAGAGCCATGAGCAACAGTGAGAGCCATTGGGTCTTCGGAGTTAGAGGCGGGAGCTACCGACGTCATGCCAGAGCTTGAGGCGTAGAGGCTGACGGTGTTGGAGGAGCAAGCGACGTGCCCTGAGACAACATAGGGCATGGTCGGACGCTCTGTGTGGCCACTGAGCACCCAGGGAGTGCCATCGGCTACGAAGGAAGAGGACGAGGTCAAAGAGATTGAGCATGAAGAATCACGGCCTCAAGCCATCTAGATCCTCCACAAGCGGGGGGATGAAGTGGTGGTCATGGAAGAGGAGGACACCTCCAGAGAGGTGAAAAGGCTATGGTCCACCCTTCCCACAGCTATGAAGTAGATCAAGGTCAGTATTGCGTCAGCGATGTCCGCCTTTGGCTTTGGAGAATGTGGTTCTTTATAATCTTGGTGCTTTTGCATGGCATAGAGCAAACTACCATACCACGGCAGCAGGTGATCAGGAGGATGGATCCCCTCACTGAGGAGAACACGAAGCTGAAGGAGGCGATGAAAATGATGGAGAAAAACATCCAGAGGGCCCAGTGCGAAAGGGATCTTGCCGAATCAAATGCGAGAGACCTAGAATACCAAAAGAGCGCCTTATCTGAGCAGCCGACGACCGTCTCCGAGCAGCTAGAGTGCACCTTCGAGCAGCTGAGAAGCGTCTTTGAGCAGAAGAAAGGTACTATAGATCGGTGAAGTTGTTCTGCATTGCCAAAAAACTAGATGTTGCTGACGATCGTCACTTTTGTAGAGCAAGAGGCAGAGCTCGGCCAGTTGTGTCAGGTCGTTAGTCAACTCCAAGAGGAGAAGGTGTCTAGGCGAGCAGAGAAACTAACCGAGGAGCTAAAAGGTGAGTAATTCATGGTCAGAGTTGTTGCTGAAGTGATTTCTTCGTTTGACAGATTCTTTTGGTGCCTGTAGAATACCATCGAAGGACCAAGGCGTAGTTCGACGTACTGGAGCTAGAGGCCAGAACCCAAAGGGGGAAACTTGACACCATGGTTACCGGAGTCAAGCTTGTGCTTGACTGTATCAACATGGAGGTGGCTCCTTAGCCTGACAACAGGCCGCCACGTTCGGACACCATCATCGATAGGTGCAAGGCGGCGTGGGAGAACTTTAAGAGCTTCAACCGAGATGCCACTGTCTCCATCGTGACCCATGCCCTAGCGGTGGTCTGGTCTCATTACCCTACCATCGATCTTCGAGTGATAGGGGCCAGATTCGCTAGAGGGACATGTGCGACGAAGTAGCAGTAGCTGGAAGATGAGGTGGAGGACGCGGCGAAGAGGCTGGCCGAGGATGTCGATCTGTTCAGCAAGGCAGACGGTGAGGGCCAAGCTCAATGACCTGAGTAGAGGGAAACATGTATGTAACAGCTGGAGAGGAGAGTTAAATACGCGAGGGCATAAACAACCATTTATGTATTTGTATAAATATTCTAAGTAGACATTGTATGCATGTTTCTGTGGTGTGCTAACACTTTCGGTGGAAAAAGAAATGTGTTATTAACCCTAATGCGCTTATACGTGGTATAAGTAGCGTCCGAGCAGTTAGTTCGTTACTAGGTTCTTGGCCTTGGTTAGCCCGTATTCCATAACGTCGAGCGCTAGAGCCCATGCATGTGTAGGAGGAACAGACATGACTGAGGAACCACAGTTGACCACCCATAACGCAGAGCGCGGAGCCCGTAGCACGTGTAGGGAGAGATCGGAGACTGGGTTTTCTCCAAAGAACACAGAGCGGAACGTGTGCTGCTCGATGGTTGGTGAAATATCTTAGAGATATTTTAGTATGGAGAAATGGGGCAGAGCATTTATGGAGATCACATATAATTGTCAGAGTTTGTAAAGGAGTAGTGTAAAGCTGGCGATCGCAAATGGAGATTAAACCAGAGTGGAGAAATAATGGAGACAAATTATGGCGATGAAAACTTTGTTCATCATGGAGTGAAGAATACATATCTGGAGCGTTTCAAGGATAGAAATGTATAAGGTGCTCGATGTGCCATGAATTGGAGATATCGATTCTGTCCAAGTCACTTAGTCGGTAAGGCCTTGGTTAGGTAACCTCTTTGACCATGTAAGGCCCTTCCCAGGGGAGGAGAGCTTGTGCATCCCTTCGGTTTTCTGTTTTCTACGAAGAACGAGGTCGCCGACAGCAAATGAACGACCTTTGATGTTACGATTGTAGTATCTTCGCAAGCCTTCTAGGTATTTGGCTGTGCGGATGCAAGTGATCAGGAGTTCTTCTTTGGCCCTGTCGATGTCCTCTATCCGAACAGCTGCGGCTTGCTCTTCATAATAATGTTCCACCCTAGGTGCTCGGAAGGCAATGTCCGCTAGAAGTATGGCTTCTGAGCCACAGACCAAAAAGTATGGAGACACACCGGTGTTGCAACTAGCTTGAGTGCGCAGTCCGCAAACCATAGCTGGGAGCTCTTTGAGCCATCTGCCCAGATGCTTTTCCTCTTTCTGATATAGCCTCTTTTTGAGGGCATCGAGGATCATGCTGTTCTCTCGTTCGACCTGGCCGTTGGCTCTGGGATGGGCAACAGAGACATATTTGACAAAGATGCATCAGTCTTCGTAGAAGTCCCAAAAATGATGACTAGTGAATATAGTTCCGAGGTCGGTGATAATGCTGTTCGGGAGACCGAATCTATGGATGATATCTTCGAAGAGCTCGACTGCTTTCTTTGTAGTGGCCAAAACAAGTGGCTTGTATTCGATCCACTTGGAGAACTTGTCAATGGCAACATATACGTACTAAAAACTGCCTGGTGCAGGCTTAAAAGGCCCAATCATGTCCAATCCCTAGCATGCACAAGGCCAAGAAGCTGGGATGGTCTGCAGTTGTTGTGCCGGCATGTGTATTTGCTTGGCGAAAAATTGACATCCTTCACAACATTGGACGAGGTCTTCTGCGTCGGCTATGGCCGTGGGCCAATAAAAACCAGCTCAAAAAGCTTTGCCGACTAGGTGTCTGAAGGCCGCATGATTGCCACAAGAGCCAGAGTGAATTTCCCAAAGTAATAGCACTCCCTCTTCTTGGGTGATGCATTTCTACAGTATCCCTTCCTTTGCGCTTTTTCTCATCAAGTTCCCATCCACTAGCATGTAATGCTTGCTGCGACGAATGAGACGTTCAGTTTCAGTCTTGTCGGTGGGTACATCGGTACTGGTGAGGTACTTGATGAACTATTCCCTCCAGTCCATAGCCGGTGGAGGTACTACAAGTACCAGCTGCTCGGCGGGGAGGGGGATTTCTTAAACTTCCTTCTCTTCCTTAATAGATGGCGTAAAGAGGTCTTGAACGAAGACCCCCAAGTGGAATCATGGCGCAAGAAGAGCCTATCTTAGATAGGTGGTCGGTGAGCTGATTTTGGTCTCGTAACACATGGTGGTACTCGATCCATAGAACTTTCATATGAGTTTCCTAATCTCGGCACAGTATGCGTCCATCTTTTCACTAGAACAGGACTAATCTTTGTTGACCTAGTTGATGACCAGCGCGGAGTCTCGGTATACCATGAGGCGTTTGACACCGAGCACGATGGCTATACGGAGTCCATGGAGACATGCTTCATATTTCACGACGTTGTTGGAGGCTGGAAAATGAATTCGAAGGACGTATCGGAGCTTGTCCTTGGTCAGAGTAATGAATACAATGCCAGCACTAGCACTGTTGATTTTGAGGGCGCCGTCGAAGTACATCACCCAGTGCTCGGGGCAAGCAGCGGGGATGGGCTCTTGGATCTCGGTCCACTCAGCGATGAAGTTAGCCAACGCTTGTGACTTAATAGTAGGCCAGCTTCTGAATTCAATGGAGTAAGTACCGAGCTCGACAACCCACTTAATGATGCGGCCATTGGCCTCTTTGTTGCGGAGGATGTCCCCCAGAGGGAACTCGGTAACCACGGTGATCTTGTAGTACTTGAAGTAATGGCAGAGATTGCGCGACGTGATCAAAATGGCGTATAACAGCTTTTGAACCTGAGGGTAACGAGTTTTGGACTCATTAAGAACCTCACTGATGAAGTAGATCGGACGTTGTACCTTATAGGCATGTCTGGCTTCCTCGTGCTCGATGATGATAGCTGTGCTAACAACGCGAGAAGTGGCGGCGATATAGATCAATAGGATTTGGTCTGGCTAAGGCACCGTCATGATTGGAGGCTTTGTTAGAAACAACTTGAGCTGCTTGAAAGCTGCATCAGCCTCCTCCGACCAGGAGAAGTGCTCGGAGGCCTTGAGTAGCTTGAAGAACGGTAGTCCTGTTTCACCAAGGTGAGATATAAAGCGGCTGAGAATGGCCATGCACCATGTGAGCTTTTGTATATCCTTTACGCAGGTTGGCCGTTTCGTGTTGGTGATGGCGGAGACCTTGTCGGGGTTGGGTTTGATACCGCAGGGGCTGACGATGTAGCCTAGAAGTATGCCAGATGGAACACCAAAGATACACTTTGAAGGATTCAACTTCCATCTATATCTTTTCAGGTTGGCGAATGTTTCTTCGAGGTCGGCGATAAGCTTGTCGACGGTTTTGGATTTGACGACCACATCATCGAGGTAAGCTTCGACATTGCGGCCTATCTGTTGATCAAGGCACATCTGGATGGCCCTTTGGTAGGTCGCCTTGGCATTTTTGAGTCCAAAGGACATGGTGGTATAGCAATATGCACCAAAAGGCATGATGAACGATGTTTTCATCTGGTCGTCCTCTTTGAGGGATATCTGGTGATAGCCGGAGTAACAGTAGAGGAAGGAGAGCAGTTTGCAGCCAGCGGTGGAGTCTACAACCTCGTCTATTCGAGGCAGACCGAAGGGGTCTTTAGGGCAATGTTTGTTGACATCGATGTAATCAACACATATTCTCCATTCTTTATTGTTTTTGAACAAGAACAGGGTTTGCTAACCACTCAGGATGATACACTTCTTTAATAAATCCAGTAGCTAGGAGCCGTTTTATTTCTACCCTAATAGCCTCCTTCTTGTCTGGCGTGAATCATCGGAGTTTCTGCTTGACCGGTTTGGCGGTCAGCGAGACATTCAAGGAGTGCTCAATCTTCTCCCAAGGTACCTCTGGCATGTCTGTAGGTTTCCAAGCAAACACGTCGGCATTGGCACATAGGAAGGAGATGAGCGTGCTTTCCTATTTGGGGTCAAGGTGAGCCCCAATCTTGATAGTCTTGGCAGGGCCGTCGAGGCCGAGGCTGACCTCCTTTGTTTCCTTGGACTTGGCGAAGGCACAAGGAGGCTCCAGTGCTAGGATCTCCAGGTCATCGGCGGGCAGCGTCTTGGTGTCAGGGATCACGCTAGCCATCTAGATGGAGAGGTCGGTGGCTTCAGCGAGGGCGAGACTCTCTGTCTCGTAGGCGTAGGCGATGGAGAGGTTGGCCCGCAGGGCCAGAACTCCTACAGGCGAAGGCATCTTCAACACTAGATAGGCGTAGTGCAATCTTGCCATGAACTTGGCCAGAGCTGGCCGACCAAGTATGGCATGGTAGGCGGTATTGAAGTCGGTGACGTAGAAGTTGATGTGCTCGACACGGAAGTTGCTAGCCGTGCTGAATTGTACCGGGAGGGTGATCTCTCCAAACAGTTTGGATGCCCTACCAGGTACCATGCCCTAGAAGGAGGAGTCAGAGGGAGTGAGGTCTTCTATTCCAAGGCCCAGCTCCTTTAGGGCTCCGGTGAAGAGGAGGCTCAGAGCACTTCCGTCGTCGATGAGTACTTTCCTGAAAAGCACTTTCTTGATGGTTGCATCAAGAACGAGGGGGAAGCACCCTATGTAAGAGATGTCCACCCACTAGTCGGTCCTACTGAAGGTGGTGGGGACCTCAGACTAGGGGTGATAGCTAGGGTTGGCGGTGGCGTCTTCTGCGTTGATGGCAGGCACCTAGCGGGCGGTGAGCTTCCGATCTCTTCTGCTCTCAATGGTGGCAAGGCCCCCGAAGATAGTGGTGACCACTTTGTTGTAATCCTAGAAGGCGTTGTTGTTGTCCCTAGGTGGTCGGCGGCCTCTAGCTCCATCGTCATTGTCGTCGTCCCTCTTTTTGGCCTAGAACTTGTTGATGCAAAAGTGATCTGCAAACACAAAGGGCTAATACCCGAATCGATATCCAAAGCGTGCCAGTCGATTTAACCTGCTAATCGACAAGGATGAAGAAACGAACACTTTGGTCCTGACAACAGCGATACGCCCGGAAGTCACGGCCAAGAGGTGCTCACGCAGAACTCGAGAATCACCGAAGATCGCACTGAAGCGATGCAGCTCACCGAATCAATGAGAACTCGTAAAAAGGAAAATATGCAAATTGACGAAGTCGCCGAAAAGTAGATGCAAATAGGAGTAAAAGTTGGTTTTGATATTGATTGATATTGTCTATTACATTGCCCCTTACTCCACATTTATACCCTGATCTAAAGAGACACAACCAAACACAACTAGGACACCAATCCCATATCTAAGGAAACACGTGACTCTTACACGAATCACAACCTAACAAACACAGAAAAGGAAATCAACTCCTATCTATTTCCCTGTCCGCCTCAATTACGATGGAAATCTCACTGTCCTCCTTCCCATCGGCATACTCCCTATTTCATCGGCAGTAGGCTTCAAGTCTTCCTTCATCGGCATACTCCCTGCTTCATCGGCAGTAGTCTTCAAGTCTTCCTTCATCGGCATACTCCCTGTTTCATCGGCAGTAGTCTTCAAGTCTTCCTTCATCGGCATACTCCCTGTTTCATCGGCAGTAATCTTCCAACCTCATCGGTAACGCCCGAATCCAAATCAACCTTTCCATCGATCATCACCAGCTATCGGCAACTATTTTTACAAACTGGCTTTCATTGGCTATCAAAGTATTCAATAACTTTCCCCTTGCCGATTAGTCCACTCCGATTATTTTGACACGTGCAAAAAAACGGTGTCAACACATGCCCCCCAATTTCGGAGTATAAAACCATTAATGCTCCGAAATTTACTCCAGATAACGCTTGCCTTCGCCCAATTACCGTAACTCATTCTCCAAGCCAAAACTTGATTCATTATCAAATCCAATCAAATCTAATCTTGATTCACGCACTTCAGTAAATATCGCACAATCGCCAACCACTCTTACCTTGATTATGATTGAGATACCAAAACAATAACCCATCGGCAAGATCTTAACATGATAATGCTGCCATTTTCAGAATTAAAATATCATGTATCGATATCCCTTCCAAGTCATGATTACTTGTTATCAACTCATCTGTACAATCCCCTGATTATCGCGCGAATAGTTACCATATCCCTCTGCACCGCCTTGACCTATATGCGTGCGTCATAGAGATAAGTCCAAAATACCCTTATTCTGGGCGGCTTATAAATAGATTTCTCCGGAACCCTCATTTTCTATCTTTAGCCTCCAATCCTTGGCATTCTCTCTCTCCGGCGGCGACTCCGACGAACAACCGCGCGACCTCAACCAACAAGAACCCTTCTCCGGCGCTAACTTCAAGTTCTCGGCTCGTATCTCCACCTTCCTCAAGACAATGGCCATCAACTTCGACGTCCCCACGGTTCGCTCCACTTCCATTACCTTTTACTTTGATCTTTTTGCAAATTTATTCAGTTGGTGATTTTTCCTTTCTTCTGTCTTCTGGATTCCATAACCTTAGGAACTGCGCAACAAATTAATTATCCCAACCGATCAGCCACACGTCCAATGCCTTGGACCAATGGGCAACCCAGATCCAACCGATCTGATCAACGCAGAGGTTAACAGAATCCCCTTTAGAGCCCAAAATTTCTCTCTGAACTTGTGGAAAGACACATTCCGATCTTGGCCCAAAACCACCCAAGGGTGGAAAGATTGGTATTTGAGGGTTAATAGATCGATGCAAGTATACTGGGCAGAACGAAAGTTAGACCAATGTATCAGGCTCTCTATTGCCGATATGCAGAAAAATGAATCAATGATAATTGCAGCTGCTTATTTCTGGTCAGATACGACCAACACTTTTATGTTTGGACATGGCCCAGCTACCCCTACCCTTGCCGATGTCCACATGCTTACTGGCTTGGACATCTCAACTGCCGATGAAGGCTCCATCTATGGTAGAAAGCCTGAATATAGAGTGAATACCCGTAACATCGGCGGTTGGACAGGATATATTCAAGAATACCAGAAAACCGGGACCCCTAGCCAGAGGGAACATGCCACATTCCTGAATATGTGGTTAGAAAAATTTATCTTCTGTGGTCGATCAGTAGGACCAACCAACGCCTTCCTCCCTGCAGCTGAACTTCTGGCTAATGGCGTAAGGTTTCCTCTTGGCCGATACCTTCTGAGCTCCACTTATCATCTTCTTCACCAAGTGTCTCAGAAACTTCTGCTTGGCGAACCCATCGGCAACCTGGGAGGCCCGTGGTGGTTTATCAACATGTGGCTGAATGCCCATATGCACAAACGTTTGCAATGGGACTTTTTTGCTCAACAATTTCCACGAGAAATTGCTGAAGATTATATGCTCGGGGATGATGAATCGGCAACACGCTCACCCCTCAATTTTGGTGAAGCCATAATTGTCCTTCCTGGAACAGAAGCCAACGAAGACCAAATCGGCAGATTCTTTCAAAGCTTCTATAATGGTCTTTCTCGTGATCATAGGGCCTGGGTGCCTTATATCGACGAAGAAAACAGATTCCCCCTTCTTTTCAACTTTGCCGATGACACTCTGAATCAAGATAATGAGCTCATGATGGCTATCATCACTCCCAGGGCAATTCCAGTAAACACATTCGGCAGCGGGAAAAACACCAACATTACATATGAATTTTACAACCCATCGGCAGTATCCCGCCAATTGGCTTTTGGGCAACTGCCAATCAAACTCTGCTTTGCCGATGTGATCAAACCCAGGGAAACAATCACCTGCGGAACAGACTGGAACAAGGTAGTACAACTTTCTCCTGATGCCGATACCACAGATGTTGATATATCCACCTGGACACCAATATCTTTCATCACCGAGTCATACAAGCAATGGTGGCGAGAGTGGAAAGAGCAACTGTTCGCGACTTCTGCTCACACATATCGGCACATGATCGACTCTGAATATGCCATCCCTGACGACGCGGTAAGTTTCCTTGAACTCCCTTCTGCTTTTCCTTTCATTTATCAGTAACTGATTCCCTTGTAACAGGTTAACAACCCAGCACCATCGGTGAGCAAAAGTGGGAAACCCTTCAACCTCCGGCCTGTTTCCCCAACATCGCCGATCGGCTACAACGCTCCCACCTTAGCCGCTTTGACCCACCAGAAGATTCGTACTAAGACCATCACTTCTAAGTCCAAATTGGCTACATCCAGGGCTACCCCATCGGCCGCTGCTACAACCTTGGTCAAAGCCTTTAAGGTAACAACCTTGTTTATTTTCACTTATGCCGATCACAAACTATATTAACCTTAATCATCAGGGGGTAAGAGCTGCTACGGGATCGTCATCGGCAATTCCGCCGATATCAAGCACCACTCCTTCAGAGGTAGCTTCTTGACTTTACATTTTATCTGTTAAATATCATATCTTACACTTGTTTTGCAGCAACAATTGGGTACATCGGCAAACGTACCAGATGCCCAAGCTTCACAACCAACAAGTGTCGATGCCCCCCAGCCAATTGTTGCCGATGTCCAAGCAAAGCGCAAAGCTTCAACAGATACTGAAGCACAGCCAAAACGACAAAGGTCTATGCCGATCCCTACATCTGCCCCAATGTCATCGGTCATCATACCTCAAGAGCCCACCACCGATGAAGTCACAGAGGATATCCCATCGGCAAGCTCAGCCGATCCACACGACATACTCCAGGTTGCTTCCTCCAGTCAAGCACAGGAAATTGCCTTGAAACAGGTAAACCGATCAACCTATCTGATTTTACAATACTCATACTTACCCCTGATTGATCTCCTTGTCTTTCTCTCAGGAACAAGATTCCCCGAACAGCCTATTTTCCTTTGCTATTGACATTTCTGACGACGATGGAGAGGAAACAAGTTCTTCCCTTGCACTGGGAACAATATCGGCAGAGACTAAATCCAAGTTGGAAACCCTCCTGAACTTGCTACAGCAAGGTACTGCCCAACTGGTAGATGACTCGGACCCCGCAAAGGCAATTTTCAAAACAATTCGTGGCCAGGTCCCTGCCGATGTTGAAGAAATACTCTTCCCAGCAGCTCACTTAGAAAGCCGTCAACTGCAATATCAACGGGCTGCTCAGCGCATTGCCGATAGAGCAGCTCAAGCTCAACTTAAAGAAGAGATGCTACAACTGAAACAAATCGCTGATGAGAAGCACAAGGGCATCGTCAACTTGCAGACTTCGGGTGCTGCACTTAAGCAGAAAATCTTGGATCTATCGGCAAGGAAGGCAGCTCTATTGGCCGAATTGAAAGAAATCGATGCAGCCTTAACTCATGCTCAACAAGAGGAAAGCCAGCTACCCAATGCCGTCAAAGCCCTTCAGCAAGAAAGAGATATCCAAGCTCGCAAAGCTTTAGCCATGAAGAAGAAACTCAAGCCTGTGGAAGGTGCTGCCGATGACGACATCAAAGAAATGGAAGAAGCCGACCAGATTCGCCTGCGTGCGATATTAGCTATCCAATCCTTGCTGAACGTGTAATCTTATTTATTGTATCGGCACTTTATGAGACATTGATACCCTTGCATAATTCTAGCCGATAGTACTGTTATCAGCACTTATACTTTTATGCATCTGTCCAGAAACTAGGGTAATATTTCTTTAAATATTTTCCATTTAACGCTCTGGGAAACACAACCCCTTCGAGGGTTTCTAAAATATATGCATTACCAGGAATAGACTGATTTATCCGATATGGACCTTCCCAATTAGGAGACCACTTTCCAAACTTTGAACTTTTAGTCCCAATCGGTAAAATCAATTTCCAGACCAGATCTCCATCGGCAAACTCCTTTACTTTCACCTTCTTGTCATACCATCTAGCTACTCTTTTCTTATTTTCTTCAATACTAACTAAAGCCCTTAACCGATGACCCGCCACATCTTCCAACTCATCCTTCATAAGAGTATCATAATCATCGGTTGTCAGCTGATTTTGAGAACGTATTCGTCTAGAGCCAACCTTAATTTCCCAAGGCAATACTGCATCGTGTCCATATACTAACTGATAAGGCGTTACTTTGGTTGCACCATGATATGACATCCGACATGACCACAAGGCTTCATTTAATACTGTATGCCACCTCCTAGGATTTTCTTCAATTTTGCGCTTAATGAGTTTGATGATCCCTTTGTTAGAAGCCTCAGCTTGACCATTAGCTTGAGCATAATATGGAGAAGAATTTAAAATTTTAATTCCCATACCTACAGCAAACTCATCAAATTCTCCTGATGTAAACATAGTACCCTGATCGGTAGTGATAGTCTGAGGAATACCAAATCGGTAAACAATATGCTCTTTCACAAAATCAATCATATTGACCGATGTCACCTTCTTTAAAGGAATTGCCTCAACCCACTTTGTGAAATAATCGGTAGCAACCAGAATAAATTTATGTCCTTTACTCGATGGCGGATAGATCTGACCAATGAGATCAATAGCCCATCCCCGGAACGGCCATGGTTTGATTATAGGATTCATAGCCGATGCAGGTGCTCTTTGAATATTACCAAACTTCTGACACCCCTGGCATCCCTTAAAATATTTAAAACAATCTTCAAGAATAGTCGGCCAATAGTACCCATTCCTTCTGATCATCCATTTCATCTTGAAAGCCGATTGATGTGCCCCACATACTCCTTCATGAATTTCACCCATCAAGCTTTTCGATTCATCATTGCTAACACATCTGAGTAAAACTCCATCTATAGTTCGATAATATAATTCATCATCGAGGAGCACATATTTGGTAGCTTGGAACCTTATACGTCTCTCGACCTTTCTACATGGATCCTTTAAATAATCGACAATCTCTTTCCTCCAGTCATCAGTATCAACTGCCGATGTTAGCACTTCCTGAATAGGCTGATACCCTGAAGCATGCTGAGCTAGTCGATTAGCTTCCTCATTATGCAATCGAGAGATATGTTCAAGACGAAAATCTCTAAATCCTTTCAACAATTGCAAACATCTTTCATAATACGGAATCAAAGCTTCACTTCGGCATTCATAAATTCCAGCTAATTGATTTATAACTAGCATAGAATCGCCAAAGATTTCGACAACATCGGCACGTATCTCCTTCAGCAATTCTAACCCCTTTATCAAGGCTTGGTATTCAGCTTGATTATTTGTCGCTGTAGCAACAATCGGCAACGAAAATTCATACTTCTTTCCTTGAGGTGAAATTAACACAATGCCGATACCCGCTCCTTCACCACATGTGGACCCATCGAAGAAAAGTGTCCAGGGAGCAATCCCCAAAGAATCCACCGTATTACAATGCTGAGTGACAAAATCAGCCATCACTTGCCCTTTAACTGCATTAGTTGATTTGTAGCGTAGCTCAAATTCTGATAATGCTAAAATCCATTTGCCGATTCTACCACTTAATATCGGCATCGACAGCATATACTTGACCACATCGTCTTTGCATATGACCATACACTCGGCAGATAACAAATAATGCCTTAATTTGACACAAGAAAAGTATAAGCACAGACACAATTTCTCGATAGCGGAATACCTCGTCTCAGCATCCACTAATCTTCTGCTCAAATAATAAACAACACGCTCCTTCCCTTCAAATTCTTGAATAAGAGCTGAACCGATAACTGTATCATCAGCTGACAAATACAACCTGAAAGGCTTCCCATGTTGAGGTGGAACTAGCACTGGAGGATTTGATAAATATTTCTTAATTTCATCAAGGGCTAATTGCTGTTCAACTCCCCATACAAATTCCTGATCAGCTTTTAATTTAAGTAGTGGGCTGAAAGCCTTGATCTTACCCGACAGATTAGATATGAATCTTCTAATGAAATTAATCTTACCGATCAAAGATTGCAATTCAGTCTTATTGGCAGGAGCAATCACCTTGTTAATTGCATCAATAGACTTCCTACTGATTTCAATGCCCCGTTGATGCACCATAAAACCCAAGAATTGTCCTGCCGATACACCGAATGCACATTTATTAGGATTCATCTTCAATCCATGCCTCCTTGTGCACTCCAGTATCTTTCGCAGATCGGCTAAATGTGCTGTGATATCTCCAGACTTAATCACTACATCATCAATGTAGATCTCCACTAATGTGCCGATGTACTCATGAAAAATAAAGTTCATAGCCCTTTGATAAGTAGCACCGGCATTTTTCAAACCAAACGTCATGACTATCCACTCGAACAACCCCACATGTCCTGGACATCTGAAAGCAGTCTTGGGAATATCCTCCTCAGCCATGAATATTTGATTGTAACCTGCATTACCATCCATGAAGCTAATAATTTGATGTCCAGCCGCAGCATCAATCAACAAATCAGCAATCGGCATTGGATAGCCATCCATCGGTGTGGCTTTGTTGAGATTCCTGAAATCAATACAAACACGAAGTTTCCCATTTTTCTTATAAACAGGAACCACATTAGAGATCCACTCTGCGTATCGACATTGCCGAATAAACTTTGCTTCAATTAATTTGGTTATTTTGGCCTTAATGTCAGGAAGTACATTAGGGTTACATCGGCGCGCTGGCTGCTGATGTGGCCGAAATCCAGATTTGATAGGTAACCGATGTTCAACTATCGATCGGTCTAATCCAGGCATCTCAGTATAATCCCAAGCAAAACAATCTTTATATTCTTTTAACAAATCTGTTATTCGCTGCTTACACTTGGAATTTAACTTAGCACTAATAAAAGTAGGTCTTGACCTATCACCATCACCGATATCTACTTCTACTAAATCATCTGCCGATGTGAACCCTTGACCTAATTTTCCATCATCGGCAAACCTATCCATTAAAACTCCTCTTCAGAACCGACTGCTTGGATCGGTGGAATTTCATAATCAGCAACTCTAAGGAACTCTTTTTCCCAAGCTTCTCCTGATATGCATTTAGTTCGCTCATAAGTATCTGATTCTGCCGATGCGATGATATAAGAAGAATCACCAGGGACGACCTCAATCTTATCCCCAATCCATTGTACGAGGCATTGATGCATTGTAGAAGGAACACAACAATTAGCATGAATCCAATCCCTCCCTCGAAGCAGATTATATGCACCCTTGCCGTTGATAACAAAGAACGTTGTTGGCAAGGTTTTGCTGCCGATGGTCAATTCAACGCATACTGCCCCTTTAGCCGGTGACACATTGCCTTCAAAATCTTTCAACATCATATCGGTTTTGGTCAAGTCTTGATCTCCCTTACCAAGTTTCCGATACATCACGTAAGGCATAATATTAATCGCAGCCCCTCCATCAATAAGTACCTTAGACACAGGCTGCCCATCAACTCTGCCCTTCACAAATAAAGCCTTAAGATGCTGTCTCTCGTCATCGGTAGGTTTCTCAAAAACAGCCATCATTGGATCTAGCATTAGCTGAGCTACTTGATCAGAGAAAACAACTTCTTCCTCATTATCAGATAGTGCCAGAAACTCCATCGGCAACATGAATACCATATTAACACCTGCCGATGGACCCTTATTTTTGTGTTTTACCTGCCACTGCTGATGACCAGGCCTTTCATTGGAGGAATTTTCCTCCTGGTATAAATCCTCCTGACGCTCACGTTGCATCCTCCTTCTCTGCGTCTTTGTCAGACCTTCTGGGCACCATCGAGGAAACTTGGTTTTCCAAACCGGCTGATAACAAGTCCTAGTTAGTTCTACGCGACGTATATTAGGGTCCCTGTAGAATATCTCCTCATCGGGAACTCTTGCGTTTGCCATTTCCTCAAGCTCCTCTTGATTCCTTGGAAAATATCCAGCGCGTTTACCAAGCCTCTCATGTACACTAAGTCTGCCCCCCAGCCGATCATGCACTGATGCTCTGCCTTTGATCGGCTCGTTGATAGACAAACCCTGATTACCACGTTGAAACCTCCCTTCTGAACGATTGACTCCGTAATAACCATTACACTCAGGGCAATTTTCAACAGTTGGCAATTTAATACCTTCTTCCCAGCAATGGATGAAGAACGGACATCTCCAATGATCTTTATGTCGATTCCACTCTTCCTGACGTCTCATTTCTTGCTGTTGCCGATATCGGTCATTACGTTGACGCCAACCCTCCTGCTGCCTTCGATGAGTAATCACAATGCCAGGTCGAGGAGGTTTTTTGGAACTACTGCTTTCCCCTAGCAAACCCTTACTCTTTGCATCATCGGTAGTTATCCGATGTTGGGGGTCTACTGACGCGTTTTTCTCAGCAGCCTCTGACGTCAATACCTTGGTCTTTCCTTTGGCATCCAACATATTTGCTGGAAAAGGGTGTTGATCAATTTTCATCGGCTTCTAGGTCTTGGAAGTACCAAACTTAATTCTCCCAGATTCAATAGCCGATTGTAACTGTTGCCTGAATACCTTGCACTCATTTGTACTGTGTGAAGTTGCATTGTGCCATTTGCAGTACAAAATCTTCTTCAACTCTTCTGCCGATGGGATCACGTGATTAGGTGACAGCTTAATTTGGCCCTCTTGAAGCAGAAGATCAAATATTTTATCGGCCTTGGTGATATCAAAGGTAAACTTTTCTGGCTCTTTTTGACCAAAGGGACATGATATCGGCTTTTTATTCTTAACCCACTCAGCTAAGCCGATAACTGGTTCTTCATCAGAGTCAGAATCTCCTACTTCTTCAACAAATGATATCTTTTTACTCCAGTTCTTTTTGGGTTCAAAAACCCTAGTATCTTGATCAGAGATCCTTTGCACAAGATGACTGAGGCTTTCAAACTCCTGAGAAGCATATCTGTCCTTAAGATGTGGCAATAACCCCTGGAAAGCCAAATTGGCAAGTTGCCGATCATCCAGCACCAGGCTGTAGCACTTATTTTTTACATCTCGTAGCCTTTGTACAAAGCTCTCTACCGATTCATCATTACGCTGTCTCAATTTTACTAAATCGGTAAGCTTCTTTTCATGGATTCCAGCAAAGAAATACTTGTGGAATTGTTTTTCTAGATCAACCCAAGTAATAATAGAATTTGGTGGCAATGAAATGAACCATGTAAATGCTGATCCAGACAAAGATGATGAAAATAATCGAACTCTTAATTCATCTCTGTTAGCTGCCTCTCCACATTGAATAATGAAGCGATTGACATGTTCCATTGTTGATGTATCATCTTGCCCAGAGAATTTAGTGAAATCCGGTACCTTGTACCGATTTGGGAGAGGAATTAAATCGTATGCAGGAGGGTATGGAGTCCGATAAGAATAAGTATTGACCTTGGGCTTTATCCCAAACTGATCCTTCATAATCTCTGCTATCTTATCGGCCCAAAAAGCATCAGCCTCCTGCTGACGAACTGGTTGAATTTCTACAGGAGGTGCCTGCTGACATCCTTCCACATATCTTTGTGGCCCACGATCTCCAGCAATCGGCATATTTGCCGCTACTTGTGGTCCATTAACCTGTTGGAAAGGATTCATCGGCTGGGCTGCCGATGCTTGATTCTGGAAACCAGCTTGCATATGACCTTGTTGAATCCCTGCAACCTGCTGATTTCGCTGAACTGTATGTTGAACAGGTAACTGTCCTAACCAATCATTATTAGAACTCATCGGCACAAAACTTACCGATGGCTGGTAATTTGCTGATATTGTTGGATAATTATAACTGGTTTGAGGCATGAACTGAACCCCAGTTTGACTCATAGCAGGGGCTTTCTGCTGCATCGGCAGTACGCTCGCCGATGGACTTGAATTGAATGTTTGAATCATAGGCATCTGGAAACCTCCTGGAGTTGGTTGTACAGAAGTAGTTGCGGCATATTGAGGCACTTGAGCCATCGGCGAAACGGCCGATGATATAGGCGCTCTTCCTGCTGCATCAAATACTTGAGGTAATCTAGGATTGAAAGCAGATGACTCTGGAGGCATGCCATATCCCCACCAATTAGTAGGAATCTGGTTATTCTGAGACACAGGGCCTGACATAGCTGATGCCGATAGATCTGTATTAAGCTGAACTCGCCCTCCTGGTAACACCTGATCTGATTGTATCGGTGTAGATTGTATATTAGGTGAGCCTGCCAATACTGGAGGGGAAGTAACTTCTGTACCCACAACGGCCGAAGGAGCCGATGGAGTCTTGACAGATGCCGGCTCTGGTTGATGATAGGCAGGCCCAACGTAATGTGGTGCCGCTTGTCCTTCTTTGAGCGTTCGAACCACAGCATTATGAACAGTATTGGACAGCACATTGGAATGATTAATCAAAGCATGATTTACTGCAGAATTAACCATCTCTTGAAGTTTACCAGGATTGGAGTCAAAGGTAACCTGCCGAGGCAACGGCAAATCTTGCTTCTGGATGACTTGTCCATTCTTGTTCAAGCTAAACGATCTCAGACAAAGCTGCTTGTATTCTTCTACAGCCTTTTCCATAGCCTGCCTCTGTTCTTCCTTGAGATCTTCTTCTGATACTGCGATAATGTTCCCTGGATCGATCTCGGAGTTGAACATATTGGTTGAAGCGTCCCACCGAGCGTGCCAAAAGATGTGTTGATGCAAAAGTGATCTGCAAACACAAAGGGCTAATACCCGAATCGATATCCAAAGCGTGCCAGTCGATTTAACCTGCTAATCGACAAGGATGAAGAAACGAACACTTTGGTCCTGACAACAGCGATACGCCCGGAAGTCACGGCCAAGAGGTGCTCACGCGGAACTCGAGAATCGCCGAAGATCGCACTGAAGCGATGCAGCTCGCCGAATCAATGAGAACTCGTAAAAAGGAAAATATGCAAATTGACGAAGTCGCCGAAAAGTAGATGCAAATAGGAGTAAAAGTTGGTTTTGATATTGATTGATATTGTCTATTACATTGCCCCTTACTCCACATTTATACCCTGATCTAAAGAGACACAACCAAACACAACTAGGACACCAATCCCATATCTAAGGAAACACGTGACTCTTACACGAATCATAACCTAACAAACACAGAAAAGGAAATCAACTCCTATCTATTTCCCTGTCCGCCTCAATTACGATGGAAATCTCACTGTCCTCCTTCCCATCGGCATACTCCCTATTTCATCGGCAGTAGGCTTCAAGTCTTCCTTCATCGGCATACTCCCTGCTTCATCGGCAGTAGTCTTCAAGTCTTCCTTCATCGGCATACTCCCTGTTTCATCGGCAGTAGTCTTCAAGTCTTCCTTCATCGGCATACTCCCTGTTTCATCGGCAGTAATCTTCCAACCTCATCGGTAACGCCCGAATCCAAATCAACCTTTCCATCGATCATCACCAGCTATCGGCAACTATTTTTACAAACTGGCTTTCATTGGCTATCAAAGTATTCAATAACTTTCCCCTTGCCGATTAGTCCACTCCGATTATTTTGACACGTGCAAAAAAACGGTGTCAACAGAACTCCTTAGCCAAGCCGAGACAATCCTTCATCTTGTGCTTGCTATTCTTGTGGAGGGGGCATGGGCCTTCGAGGATCTTCTTGTACTGCTCATCGTAGTTGCGCTTGGTGCAAGGTTCATCAACGGCGGCCACGATGTGGTCTGGTCAGCGGCGGCGATATTGACCAGCTCTGGACCCTTCCGATCGATCACGGCCGCTATCCTGACGGTGGCCACGATCGTCGTAGCGGCGGTCACTGTGGCGTTGGTCATTGGGGCACTCGTCATTGTGGTGAGTTGGGCGGTGAGTGCCTACATCCTCATTGAAGCATACTTCCACCTCTTTGGCGTCGACGTACTAATCGACGGTCGTGATCATCTCGCCAATCCCCTTTGGCGACTTACGATTGAACTTGGAGCGGAGGTCACGGTGATGGAGTCATCGGACGAAGGCGGTGATGACTTCCACTTCTGAGATGTTGGGAATAGAATTCCTCATCTCAAAAAAATGTCTGATGTAGCTATGGAGGAGCTCGGACGGTTTTTGATAGATGTGATTCAGATCATGCTTGGTGCCCGGCCGAGTACATGTAGCCATGTAGTTGTCGGTGAAGACCTTCTTCAGTTGTTCCCAAGATCCGATGGAATCCGGGGCAAGGCTTGTGAGCCAGTTCATCACGGTTGGCGTGAGCATGATGGGAAGACAGTTCGCCATGACACTGGTATCTCCCTCGGTGGCACACACGGCGATGGCATAAGCTTGTAGCCACTGTGTGGGATTCATCCACCCCTCGTATGGCTCAACCCTGGTGCTTTTGAAACCATGGGGCCACTAGAGTGTTCGGAGTGCCCTCGTGAATGCTTAGGGCCCTTTAGGATTGTCACCATCGTGATCGGCGGTATTGCCGGTGTTAAGTTGCTAGAGGGCGGCATCTAGATTGCTGAACTCTTGCTCATATTCTTGATGCCAGCGTACTTCTTCATGGCGAGAGAAATGGCATCCATCGATATGACGTCGCACGTCCCAGAGATTGTTGATGTGCGCTCAGACATCTTGGTCGACTTCTTGGTCGTGTTGGCGAGGGTAGTCGATGCGATTCCCCCTAGCTCCCCACTGGAGTGGTTGTCCATCATCACGATGTTGGTCGGCGAAATGGCTTCTGCTAGGGTGGTGATTAGATCTTGGCACGGTGGATCGGCGAATCGAGCTTGTCGAGTAGGAAGGTCTCTGATCCTAACGGATCTCGTTGACCTAGCAGTGCGCTGCTTTAAGCATGGTGGCGACCTCAAGCCGGGCGAGCTCATTAGCGGCCATGGCCAAGTTGGCGCTTGGAGTCTTGTAGACATCATGGCCATCGACATGGACGAACTCATCATCGAGGTTGCAGCGGAGTGGGAGTGGCCTCCCATGCGAGTCGAGATGTTCTCCATTACGAGTAGCCTTGGCTAGCGCAATGGCGGCCTTGTTCACTCGGCGTTGCGCATGGTTGGCGTTCCTATTAACACGGGCGGCGCGGTCCTTGTCGGTTTCTCCATCCTGTGAAGGGCTATCGACGCTGACGTTAAAAATCCCACCTCCTCGGAAGGGTGGGAAAGGAGATTGGACGACGTCGGTTTCAGCGACAGTCTCCATGGAGCCCTAGGACTCAGAGTCTAGGTTTTCCTCCAGGATGGTGTGGAGGGATGCTTTGGGGCGTCGGCCGATCTGCAGCATATTGACAGTCGGCGAGAGCTGGTCGGCGATCGGATCGACGAGAGGATAGGTGTCTTCCACCTAGTCGGCGAAGCTACCCCTTAGGGCATTCTGATGGATGGCGGCCGCAACCCCTGGAGTTTCCTGAGCAGCCTCTGATAGATCGGGATCGGAGGGTGGTCAGCGCTGAACCAGAGTGGTCAGAGCCAATTCTGCGATGGAGAGGCAGTCGGCGAGCTTCCGGCCAACCTGATCGATGGATGTGATCAGATCGTCGTTGTCGATCCGCTTCCTCAGATAGCGGGGGAGCGGGTGGCGAATTGTTGATGAAGACGACCTCGGAGGCGTTTCCAAGATCGGATCTGCTGTTGCAGGTGCTGGTGTGGTCGGCACAGAATCAATCTGCACCGGCTCGATGATCTCTCCGTCTTTGTCAGCGTTGATGATCTAGGAGATCAATCCGACCGTAAAGATCTGGTCGGGCTGTGGCAAGGACGAAGAGCCTACAAAACGTACCATCTTGTTTGACATGGAAACAACATGCACACCCCTACCTAGCGCGTCAATTGTCGACAGAATATCATCGGCAGTCCTTCGAGGGGTATCTTACAAAGGTAGATTGATTGGCAGAGATGCGTGTAATCGAGAACAAGAAGGCAACAGAGACACAAGAGTTAGACAGGTTTGGGCCGTCAGCGCGACGTAATACCCTACTTCTGTGGTTTGTTGGTTTGTATTGGCTTCGTATGATATTGCGTGTGCTTTGAGGGGGTCCCTGCCCGCCTTATATAGTCTGGGGGCAGGGTTACAAGTCGGTTAGATCCAGGAGATAACCGGAAAGTAATAACAGATTACAGGAATCATAGGATCAAACGTATCCTAACAGATCTCGTAGTATCTTCAGGATATTCGCCATTGATGTCTTGCGGTGCACGCCGAGCAGTGCCATGCACCGTAGGTCTTCGTCTTATGGGTTGGACTGCCCTTGAGAGCGCAGCCCATGTATTTTGCCTTGGGTATCCGGGGTCTTACCCCACACAGGTTCTCTCCTGAGTGTGTGGAGTTTCGGGTCTCAAGAGACCTCGCCGCGTGTTTTGCGGTATCGCGCTCCTAGCAAGGCTCGTCTGGCGACGTGTCCATGATGCGAGCTGGCTAGGCTGGGAAGACAACAAACACGCAATAAAATTATGTTGGCAAGCAAATCAAATAATCAATTATTCTATGAACCTAGGGACGAAGACAGAACGAATATTTTCTAATATCAGTCTGTCCTAAAAAAGAAACAATTATTTGTATTCGGTATCCATAAAATCCGTTCGTATCTCTGATTTCATGCCTATATAAACAGACGGTGAGACCTAGCTATTATATGATTGTATCATTGACAGGAGCAAGGTGGGCAACTGTTCAGGGCCTCGAAAAATTTAAAGGACTCCAAATTTACAGTGACTACTAATAAATAATAGCTAATCTTTTAAATAGAAAAAATATAGCATATTTAAAAAAAAAAGGCTTGCAAGTTGCAATTCCTAGTTTGCTAATTGGATCAACTCACCAACGTAACCACCGGCCTAGTTGGCAACTTAGCTTCCTGGTCTGTTCATTTTTCTCTTTGACATTTTGCTTTCTTGTGCCACGATACTACCATGCTAGCTGTCAGGGATGCTAGTTTGTTACTTGAGTACTGCTACTTACTCTTTTAGCATTTAGATTTGATCTGTTCTTAGTAGTGTAGGACCCATATTTATTGTGAAGCTTTATAGTTAAGTGAAAGTATGCTTTGATTTTCTCGAATTATAGGGCCATCGTGTGTATTTTGTTCGGGGGCCTCCAAATCCTAGGTACGGCCCTGTATCAACCGACGGCACTGTAACTTCCTGTGTGCACAACTGAGCCGGTATATACTACATCAAAATTCAAGGATCTGACGTTCAGTTGATTTGGCTCTCCCTGTTAATTGAATTTTTTCATGCACTTACACTATCATCTAGTTATATTTACACTCTTCTATTACTATATTTACACTAATTTCTTCAGTGTAATATATAGGACAGAGTGGTGTAATTTGAGGATAAGCTAAGATCTCAGACAAATATAAGCCAAATTTTCAAAAAGAAATTATATTTTTTTTTCTATGGATTCTAGATACAAGAGAAATATATGCCAAATTATTCACAAATATCGTCAAATTATTCACAAATATACAAATTTACAAACAGAAGAATGGAGAGAGAGCAAAAAAGAACAGACACCCGAGAGCACATCTCGTCTTCCAGCAACAGAAAAGGGACAGAAAGCAGAGGACGGCGGCACACCGGGACGGCGGTGCCCGCACCGGGGACACCCGCGCTGGAGACGCCCGCCGGGGACGCTCCACCCACGTCCGCACCGGGACGGCGGCAGCGGCCTACCCGCTGGGGACGTCCGCGTCAGGGCGACGACGGCAGCCTGGGGCGGCGGCAAAGGAGAGACAAAGGAGCGCGCGCCCGCCCGAGCAGAGGAGCGGCCTTGGGGCGGTGGCAAAGGAGCGGCGAAGGAGCCCGACACGTGTAAGATCCAACAACCCAGAATTCGGTTGAGGGATGGACTAAAATCACTGAGAGTTAGCAATTCTGAAACTCAAAAGCTGGAGTGAGCGAAGGAGGGGATGTTTACGCGTCAATCACCACCATGTAAAATTGCTGTTCCCGTTAACTGCGCGTCCACTCCCGCCTCCAACCGATGCCGCACGGCCGCGGCAGCGCCGTGCAACGAAGCGAACGATGACCCACCTTGCGCCACCGCCCTCCGGCACGCGTCCCTCATCGCCAAGGCCCGCTCCCTCGCCCGCCTGCCCTCCCCTTCCTCGTCGCCGCCGCTCACGAGGCACCTCACGGCCCGCGCCACCTCCCCTGCCTCCACAAAATTGCTCCTCTTCCTGTCCACGTCCATCCGGACCGCGACGCCCATGGAGGCCACGAGCTCGAACGCGTTGAGGTGCTGCTCGGCATACAGCGGCCACGGCGCCATCGGCACGCCCGACCACAAGGCCTCGAGCACCGAGTTCCAGCCGCAGTGCGTCACGAAGCCGGCCACGGCGTGATGGGCCAGGACCTCCCTCTGCGGCGCCCACGACGTCCAGACGAGCCCCTGGTCCTTTGTCCGGTCCAAGAACCCTGGTGGGAGATGCTCGGCCAGCGGGTGGGCAGACGCCGTCGCCGCGGCTGGCGGCGACGAGCGAAGAACCCACAGGAAGCGCTGGCCGCTGCGCTCGAGGCCAGCAGCGGCTTCCCCCACCTGCTCCGCGTTCAGAAACCCCAGGCTCCCGAAGCAGAGGAACACAACAGAGGCCCGTGGTTGCCCGTCGAGCCACCTGAGGCACTCGTGATCACTACTCGTAGCATCGGACAAGGGGATCACAGGGCCGATTGGGTATACCGGCGGCGCAGGGCGTCCACCCGTGCACCGGCCGTCGTTGATTGCCGCCAGCACCGCCGGCTCGAGCTCTGCCGCGGTGTTGACGATGATGCCATCAGCCTCCGCGAGGCGCGTGCCGTGGTACACGGTGTCCGCGTAGCTCGGGCTCTTCCTACTCATCACGGACGCCGGCATGCACGACGCCGGAACCGGCGGCAAGCCTTGGACGTGCACGTGCTGGCCTTCCATCTCCCCGAACTCCTCTGGCATCATCACGTCGTGGATTGCCGGCAGCTGCAGCATGAGGGCGAGCATAGCGGCGGACGACGCGAAGTAGACATACGCCGGGACGCCGAGCTCCCGGGCGACGTCGAACATGGTTGTCGACGTGAACTCGAAGACGAGCGCGGCGGCGGGCACCGGCAGCGCGGCCACGGCGGCCCTGACGTACGGCGCGTGGAGGTGGATGTACTGCGAGGTGAAATACTCCACGCTGGTGCAGCCCGTGGGCGGGTCTACCGCGGGGAGGTGATGGAAGCTCACCTCGCAGCCGATGGGCTCGGCAGCGGCGGCCCCGCGCGCAACGTGCGCGGCGACCTGGGACGCGGACTCGGGCGTCGGGGGCCGCATGACCAAGACTGTGAGGGAGAAGTCGGCGGTGCCGAGGGCGGCAACGAGGCGCTTGCCGGCCTCGAGCGCAGCGATGAAATGCCCGGATGCCCAGACCGGCAGGAGTACGACGGTCGGCTTCGCCATGGCCATCCAGAAAGACCAGAACGCGCGCTCTGCTCTCCTGGTCCTGTGCCGCACCACCGAAGTGGCCTAATTATTACTTGTGTATTCTGTCATATTTGTTGCTCTATCTATCGTGGGCCTATTTGAGACCATATAACAATTCAAAGAGTGAGCCGACGCCACGTCGGCTAAATCATTCCGGCATTATTGCTTCATTTATGCTTCAGGGGTAGAGGCAGAGGAAAGAAACAGTCTTGCACCGTCGCTTACCTCGCAACTTGATCCGGCTTGCACGGCTTAGCTTTACTTGTGAAGTTTTTTTTTGGGTTAGCTTCACAAGCAACGTAGATTTTCTTAAAATATACTCTCACAGAATCTCACATAAGACCCACCTATGTGAAGCTATGAAAAACTAATATTTTCAGCTCCATCCCACCCCATTCTTTAGTAAGAGCATGATTTAAGGAGCTTTATTCATGAAGCTGTTTGCAAAAAGAGTGTTTAGCAAAAATAAAACACTTCACAATAGCTTATGAAGCGGTTGGCGAAGCTGTGTCGAGTGAGGCATAAATGATTTATTCAAATAACACTTTCATGGATTGCTCACCCTAAAAGAAGTTCAAAATCCTAAAGGATTTGAGTTTCCAAACTAGGCCTTAGTGAGAATTAGACGGAAGGGATGATATGGGATGGCGGCCTCGTGATACGTCTGAGTCTTGCGTGTGATGAAGAGATAGTGTTTTTCTTTTTTCTTCTCTTTTAGGCAAAATGACATTGTGGATTTCTATGAGCCAACATATCTATCATTGTTTGTGGTGCCCCCTTACCAACTTGTCCTAAAAATCAATTTGTAGGGATAGGTATATACTTTCCTTTGCTAATAATGCTTGATTTTTAGATATGTGTGGGTACCAAGGGTTGCAAAAACCACCTCTATAAAATCTATTTTGACCACAACACTCATTGTTAGTTGCAGTCATTTTATGCTATGTTTGTTTTTACAAGTTTAGACCAACAATGCAGATATATGTTCACATATAAACAATATAGGTGGCAATAAAGAGAGCATGGTAAAGATATAGGTAAATTATTTGACATATGTGCGATTGTAGATATTTTACCTACTAGAATTTTATCTTATGAGTATAGGGACCTCTCTGACCAGAATAGCAGATATTTTAGGATCTATCATAGATACCAATGTTCAAGATAAAAAACCTTAGTACTCCTGCAAATAGAATTAGAGATGCAGGGTCTATTTAGAACCCATGAATTTTACGGGATTTACACATAGGAATTTCACAAGAATCAATTCAATTTCATAGAAGCAGAACAGAAAAAGAATCTTGTATTTCAAACAAGAAAAGAAAAAAGTGTATTGGAAAATAACAATGACAATTATTTTAAATCTCATAGGAGTAGGGTTTGCGTACGTGTGTTTATAGATAGAAGTGAGTGTACGTGCGTGTTGTAAGCGTCTATGTTATACTGTGTAATTTTAAAAAATAATTTAAATAATATAAGGTCAAATATTTTAGGAGAGAGAAACTATACGAGATGACGCTACCTAACCCTATACGTTAGGATACCCGTTGCTACCTCTGTACATGGACGGTCCCGCACCGCACGTGTCATGAAGGCGCTACTCAAAGATAGTGACACTGCCAATTATCTTTGGGATGCCCGATCAAAAAAAAATATCTTTGGGATGCTCCGATGTGACATGTTGAGCAAGAAATAAGATGTTCTTTGGTTTCACAAGCCGTACGTATAGACAACGCAAAGGAACAGATATCTACGGAAATGGGAACAGATATCTCTAATTAGTTGTTGTGTTTGGTTGAGCAGCTAGGTGTCCAAATCCTCTTGCGATCTGTTATCACCAAAAATGGAGCGCAACCAGATTTGTAAAGCCACAGATCCGTTGCATCAGGTTACGTCACATATTAAACAAACGCAAACTAAACGCGATTGATTCACGGTGTTATCTGATCACGCCGATAAACGACCAAACCAAACAGCACCTAGGGCCTTGAAGCTAGAGAGAGAATATAGAACACACATAGGCTATTCACAGTTTTTTTTTTTTTTTTTTGTCAACGTTCAATCACGGGAAAAGAAAACTCGATTTGCTCGAGATTTGTTAATCATATCTAGGAATTTCTAACCTGCAAACATATATAACAACTAAAAACATATACACAGCAGTCAATACAGGCAATTTGCAGCCTGCACTATTACATACGTATCGCATCTATCCACCCAGCCGGTTGGCTCGAGAGTCTAGCGAATGGAATGGAAAACAGATCCACGCACGGCGAGCAACCAAAACACTGCGAGGTGTAAAAGAGAAGCAGTAGAATTACGCCGCGTCCAGTAGACCAGTACAGCAGGCAGCAGCCATCAAGAAGCTACTACTTCACAGCAGATCAGCGGGTAAGGACGGCGACGGCGACGACGGCGTGGGGCGGCGGCGCAGCAACCGGTACGGTGGGGCTGTGAGGGGGAGGCTCCGGAGGACGAGGAACCGGACCCGGCGCGGCAGGACGCGGCGCGGCGCCGCGGCAGAGAGCAGTCGCTCCACGGCGCGCGCCACCGCCGCCGTGTACGCCTCCAGCAGCTCCGCCATGATCGACACGAGTATCATGTCTCTCCTCTGGATGGCGGTGGATATGGATTCTTTCTCCTCCTTTCTCCACGGTGTCTTTTGCGAGTGTACGTGGGGTTTTAGGCTGGGTTCTGTCCTCTTTCGTTGCTTCCTTTATTCACTGATGATGTTCTGTCACTCTCTTCTTTTGAAAAATCGAACGAAGGGTCTTGTTGTATGGATTCATTCTTTACAGAGCCTATCCGGTTTTCAGGAGGTGTGACGTGGGATGGGGTCCGCCTTGCTGCGGAAGAGACCTCTGTCCGTCCGGTGGTAAAAGGGCGCGCTACAGCCACGGACCCACACATCTCTATCTAGCCATAGCAACTCCCCCTAGTAGGAATCCTTGAGCTTATGTCTTTTTTTTTTAGGGACTAAGGTCTCTATTTTATTTTAATTTTTTTTACCTCTCATCTTAAGTACAGCTGTAGAATCTGTTCAGATACAGACACACATCATTACACCCACGCACACCTCACACACATGATATACGAATAAACCTATAACTATACCTAGACAACGAACGCAACTGAGAGATACTCGAAGATCACCGGACTCCGAGTGTGGCTGGCACATCACTTGACCATTGTGGCACATCTGACAACGAACGCAGCTGAGAGATATTCGAAAATCACCGGATTCCGAATGTGGCGGGCACGTCACTTAACCAGCACATCTGCGTGAGAGGCAACTGCAATTATTAACGAAGAATAAATCTCCGAGGTGAGGAACGAGCGCAGAGTCCGGGACTCGAACGCTGGTCGACACCGAGCAAGCCACAAGCTCCTGCCACTCGCGCTACAAGCGACCAGGTTGCTGCTAGTTTTGAGAGTCAAGTTTTATTAACATAATAACTCCAAGAGCCCTGTTTTTGAGCCTCCAAATTCATTCTGATACATGGGAATGTAACGCCCTAAAATTTGCACTCTTTTAAAATAGTTAAATTGATTTATTTACGCAATTATGTGTGCATACAAATGTAGGAAAATAATAATTTTATAAAACTAAAATCAAATATAAGATTAGCTACAAGTGATGCATACATGCTGCTGCATACTATTTTGTGAATGTTTGGAATTTATTAAAGATTTCAAAGAGAATTGAAATTGAATTTAAAAATGGATTTGGAAAATTGTTAAAAAAAGAAAAGAATCATATTCCTCTCCCTCCCTTCTTGATTTTCGGCCCGCAGGCCTTTCCTTCTGCTGGCCCAGCTCTCTCTCGCGGCCCAGCTCGCGCGATGCATCCCGCAGCCCAGCTCGGCCTCCCCCTTGCGCACCGCGCGGCCCAGCCCCGCTCCGGCCCAGCCTTCCGCGGCCTTCCAGCAACCGCCGCGCCTCTCCCTTCCCCAGCCGTTGACGCCCGGGCCCCGCCTATCGGCGCCGTCCCCTTCCTCCTGCGCGACTCGGAAACCGCCCGCGCGTGCGCCTAGGCAACCGCCGCCCACGCCTCCGATCGTGGGAGCGCCTCTCCCACGCCCGGCCTCTTTTTAAGCGAAGCCGAGCCTCCCCCGCACGTCCCTCTGCTGTTCCCCGCTCCGTTTTCGCCTCGCTCTCGCCTCGGAAGCCCCAGCAACCGCTGCACGGAGGAGCTCCGCCGACCGAAGATCGCCGTCCGCGTCGCCGTCTTCCCCGAGCCGACTCTGACCTTGATTTCCCCGCTGTGAGCCTCCCCTTGCTCTCCTCTATCTCCCCGGCCTTTTTCTTTGGCGTTAGATGGTTCCAGCGCCGTAGCCGTGTGCGCTGTTTGCTTTTGGACGCCGGCCATGGCGACCGCCGCCACGGCAGCACCCTTCGGCCATCTTTTTGGCCCAGCCATGACCCCCTGCTCCCCCCGCTAAGCCCGGTGCTCTCGGTTCTTCGATTGGTGAACCTTAGCCCCCTATCCGAGCTCGCCGGTGAGCTCTCGCCGCCGTTCATGGCGGAGCCGCCGCGCTGCCACTGTTCTGGCCGGCCAGCCTTCTTCTCTCCCCTGGATTCATTTCTGGCCGTTCCTTTCTAATCCGACGACTCTGATTGGCCGATACCTCTTCGGGGGTCAATTTGCTAAAGAGACCCTGTAATTTTCTAAGTCCTAACCTGCAGTCCAAGCGTATTTCCCCGAGTACGCATTCTCGTTTTGAAAACGTAAAGTTCACTGCTTTAGTTTAAAATACGTTTTCAGTATTTACAGAAATGCCATTTGAACTGTTTTGCTTATAAAATTGTCGTTTTAGCTCCGAATTGATCCGTT
Source organism: Miscanthus floridulus (assembly GCF_019320115.1). Taxonomy (NCBI): domain Eukaryota; kingdom Viridiplantae; phylum Streptophyta; class Magnoliopsida; order Poales; family Poaceae; genus Miscanthus; species Miscanthus floridulus. The sequence goes on from NC_089582.1 coordinate 61,290,369, forward strand.
CAAATCGCGTTAGCTTCGTAATTTCATAATCTACATGTTAGAACCACGGTTAGTCAAGTTTGGAACTTTTTAATTTCATGGTAAGATTTAATTAAATATGTTGCTATAGGAAATCCTGTTTAAATCATAACTTTCGCATTTTAGCTCCGTTTTTCGTGAACTTCACGTTGCCGTGATCGTAGCAAGACGTAGATTATTTTCATAATCATTTTATTTTGTTTTCTATACTGTTGGTGTACTGTTCTAATGATAGGAATATTTGCTTTGCATGAATGCTTTTGGAATGTTGTATGTTGCCGTGTTGGTCGCGTTCAGACGGTGAGGAGAACGTTGGAGATCAAGAATTCTTCGACGACCAGCAGGACCAGCAAGAGTTTATGAACCAAGGCAAGTATAGCATGGGCCTACCTTGATGTCCTATTACACTTTAATCAATTACTCATGTGCATGTGTCTAATTTTGATAACCCTAAGGACATTCTAGACATTTGATGCCTTGTTGCCTTGACTCCTATGGGGTAAATGCATATGGGTAGAATGCTAGTGCTCTAACTGAACTTGATCTACATGATGATGAATGATTCTATGGAACTAAAAGTTTAACATGATTTATAACAACTGTTCCATAGGGCGAAGGTGCAAATGACTATTGATTATGTTGCTCCCGGCCCTCCATAAGGACTTATCTGTCGGTAAAAGTTGGGACTGACAGTGCAACCGGGAGAGTCATATGGCTCTGACTTTAGCTCAGTAATAGGACCTTTTCTAGCTAGTTAGAGGTTACCTTTTTGGCGCAAATGGGGCTTGCCACGTTGGGTATAGGGCTACCTCTGTTCCTATGAGTATAGCCGCAATGGATATGTGCCATAGGAAAGGGGGTTCCTACATCTACCTGCTAAGGAAACCTAGCAGCCCTAACTTGTTAGAGAAACCTATAAAATGGCTTCATAGTGTACCCTGCTCGCTCACCTTGGCAATGACATGGGAGTAATTAACCCGGATATATGAGAACCGTGACTCGCGGTGAATGTGCACCACCTCTGTAGAGGGTAACAAACTGTTATAACAGCTGTGCTCATGGTCACAAGTGGCCTGGAAAACTCACAGAATAACTGGATACTTATTGATGATCATTTAAGATGTTCTATGATGTTACATGATACACTTGACCCTGATATCTGTTCATATAGGATTAAATGGGAGCTTAAGCATAATTTGATATACTTGAGAATAAAAGTTTGACTTACAAAAAATGCTAATTGCAGTAAACCAGAGTCAACCTTTTTGAGCTTCATAACCCCATGTTAACTTGTTAAGTACGGGATGTACTTACGCTTGTTTATTTTCTTTATTTGGATAAAAATCCCGGATGGGTAACAGATGATAACGGGTATGAGGATTTCCCTGAGGATTTTTAGGCTTGTGGTCAACCAGTTGACCTTCCCTGTGATGAAGCCCCACGAGAGAGTTACCTTTTATTTTCCGCTGTGATGTATGAGACTAAGTTATATTATGATTCTGATGTATGAGACACAGTGATGATACTTTATGTAATTTATCGGCTTGTGTGTTCAGGTTTTGGCTCCAAGAGACACAGTGATGTATGAGACTAAGTTATATTATGATTCTGATGTATGAGACACAGTGATGATACTTTATGTAATTTATCAGCTTGTGTGTAATTTAACAGCTTGTGTGATTCCAGAGACTAAGTTATCAGCTTGTGGTAATCGCTTTAGGTTCCTTCCTCGCAATGATCATGAGGGTGTTTGGCAGGTTTTGGCTCCACCAGAGAGTGACCCAACTCTGGAAGCAACGGTGCAGCATGCCCACGCTATGTAGGTGGTGGATGAGGAAGTCAAAGGAGAACTGCGTAAATCCCAGAGGGCTCAGAGACGCCTTCAGAAGCAAGTGGATGAACTTTGAGCTCAACTTGGGCAGCCATCCATCTACAAGAAGAAGCGTCGGTCCTTCACCATGGTTGACACTGCTCCATAGGTGTTAGGTGCCTTGATCTAGATTACCACGTCGTTAGTTCGTGTTCCATATTTAGTTTTGTTTGGTCTTGTGAACTTGGATGATTAGATGTTTAATTTGTGAACTTGGTTGATTTGGTATTTGTTTGATTGCTGGAAGTTTGTGGGCATGTCCACAACTTCCTTAGATTGGAACTTTAAGTTTAGAATGAAATCTTAATGCAGATGCCTCGCTTTATCTTATCTCTGCTGTGCTGATTTCTGGAGCAGCCTGTGTTCTTTATCTGGTATCTCGAAATCTGGGCTGTCAAAAATTCTGAAATTTTTGTGGAGATAACTAGACTTCTGTATCTTTCAAATGTCTCTGGAATCACATCAATAGCTATTCAGATTTGTGAGATCTAGCTGACACAAGTTGATGTCCCTGCGCTGTCTGGAACCCAGAACAGTTTCGGTTTAGCTCTACTTTTGACCATGTGTGCGTCAGAATTTGTAAAAGTGATCTAAATAAAAGTTGTAGCTGATCTTCTAAGCTTACTAACAAATCTTGGTGCACCTCTGTTGGATCTCTGAAACTCAAGTTATAACAGTTTTACTGAACTGCTGAATTTGAATCTTGTCCAGAAAATTCTCAGCAATGTTTCTTATCTTTTGTAAGCTCTCTATAATTTGGAAAATCTCTAAATTTTGCACATTTATTGGAAAACAGATGGCCGCAAGAGGAGGAAGAGGCAGAGGCCGTGGTCGTGGACGTGTTGCTCTCATAAATCCACCACCACCGTCACCTGTGACCATGGAACAAATATTGGGAATGCAAGCACAGCTGATGCAAGCTATGATGCAGCGCTTGGACAATGAACCTGCAAGAGGACCACCGCCTATTCAGGTCAGAGATAAGCGTGGAGAGTTTATGAAAGGTCGACCACCGGTGTTCACCCATGCCTCAGACCCTATGGAGGCAGATGATTGGTTGCGTGCTGTGGAGAAACAACTGAACATAGCACAATGCAATGACCTTGAGAAGGTGTTGTACGCTTCTGGGCAACTCCAAGGAGCTACTCAGAATTGGTGGGAATCATTCCAGTTTGGACGTCCCAACAATGCTCCTGCTATCACCTGGCAGGAATTCAAGGATAATTTCCGGTCATACCATATTCCCGATGGACTAGTGGAACTGAAGCAAGAAGAATTCAGGTCTCTCAAGCAAGGATCCATGACTGTGGCGGAGTATCAGGACAAGTTCACACAACTATCACGCTATGCTCCAAATGATGTAGCGAACGATAAGGATAAGCAACGTCGTTTCCTCAAGGGACTCTATGATGGACTGTAGCTCCAGCTGATGTCTAATACCTACCCTAACTTCCAGTCTTTGGTGAATCGCGCTATCGTGATTGACGATAAGCGCAAGGAGATGGAAGCTAAGAAGAGGAGGCTACAAGGGCAAGCTTCTGGAAGCAACACTCGCCCACGTTCTTATCCCCAGCAAGGTTTCCAACAGAGGAATCAAGGACCAACTCACCAAGGAAACCGTGGTCAGTATCCTCAGCGGAACTAGTTCCAGCAACGCCCTCAGTACCAGCAACAGTTTGGGAATCAGCGTCCCCCGCAACAGACCAGCAATCCTGCAACACGCCAGGGAGTGCCCAATAATGCTCCTATGAAGAGTGGTGCACCCAACAATCCCAATGCCTGCTATCACTGTGGAGAAGTAGGTCACTATGCTCATCAGTGTCCTAAGAAGCAGAACCAACAAGCACCTCAGAACTAGACCGGCAATTAGAAGTTCAACGCCCGACCACCTCACACTACGAAGGTGAACTATGTGTCATCTGATGCAGCTCAGGAGACGCCTGAGGTCATGTTGGGTACGTTCAGCGTCAACTCTATCTCTGCTACCGTACTTTTTGATTTTGGTGCTTCGCATTCTTTTATCTCCCAAGCTTTTGTTAGAATGCATAGCATACCTTTATGTGCCATGAAAAACCTCATACTAGTAAATTCCCCGGAAGGTAGTATGCCTGCTTCTTATTGGAGCCCCTCAACTAGCATTTCCTTAAGGGGGGTAGACTTCAAAGTGAAGCCTATTGTGTTGAGAACAACGGGAATTGATCTTATTCTAGGAATGGATTGGATGAAACAACATCGGGCAGTGATTCAGTGTTAGGAGAAATCTGTGGTTGTGACATCACTCAATGGAGATAGAATCTGTGTAGAAGTGGTAGTGCAAGCCCAGCCTACAGCCACAGTGAACCAGCTAGATGGTGAAGTCAATGAACAAGATCATGTCGTGTTGGAGTTCCCGGATGTCTTCCCCGATGACTTGCCAGGTATGCCACCTGACCAAGACATTGAATTCATTATTGAATTATTACCTAGAACTAC